>NC_018240.1:403635-405969 GCF_000227135.1 Leishmania donovani | reverse complement strand
CGCGGCCGCATCGGCGAGATCGTGAAGGTGGAGTGCCACCCCGGTGCGTTCAACATTGCGCACCTGAAGGACGCGTCGGGCGCCGAGTTCGCCACCCGCGCCGCGAACATCTTCGTGATCGGCAAGGACCTGAACCACCTGCAGGTAACGGTGCCGAAGCAGCAGGGTCTGCGCATGAATGTGATCCAGGAGCGCGAGGAGCGCCTGATCGCGGCCGAGGCCCGCAAGAACGCGCCAGCTCGTGGTGCCCGCAAGGCCCGCAAGTGAGGAGGCGATTACACGCGTGCGTGTGTGCGTGTGTGTGCGTGTGACGCCGTGCGCACAGCTTCACGGTCATCGGTGCCCACAGAGCGTTGATCGCCGCGGGTGTCACGCCCGCCGCCGCGGAAGACTGCGAGTGGAAAGGACAACGAGAAAGGAAAGGGAGTGCGTGCGCGTGTGTGGATTACTGTGTACACGCGTGGATGTGTCTTTGAAGGATGGAGACAGAGCGAGGGTGATAGTGTGGGAAGGGAGGGGGTTGGCGAAGCAGAGCGAGTGCGGAGGAGTGGTGGTAGCGCCGTCGTCAGGGGTTGCCGGTTGGAGAGGGAGGAGCTCGCTTCGTGTCTGGCGTGGGTGCATCCATTTGGACGACGAGGAATGCTGCTGATGAGTGACGAGAGAGGAAGAGGGAGGGGTACGTTGGTTTGTGTGCCTGCCCGTCTGCGCGCACGGCGAAGGGACGGGGGGGTTCGCTGGAGATGGAAGGGACAGGGTCGAGCACCGAAGGTAGTGATCATATTATCGAAAAGGAGAAGAGGGGGGGGGGGCGTAGGATGTAGTCCGCGGCTGCATTGGAAGAGGAGCACGCAAATGCAATACATACGTAAGCCTGTATGGTAAAGGAGGCACATGTGTTGCAGTTTTCCTCTCTCCACAGGTGCACCTCGCTACCCCTCTCCCTCTTTTCGTTGTTTCGTTGGGCCTGTCTTCCTGCTCCTCCGTCCCTCTCCCTCGCATGCGCGCTTGCACCGCGGCTGTTGCGCCCCACCCTCCCCCGCGCCTTCTGTGGTGCTGTCCAGCTTCATTTTGCGCCGTCGCAGTTCTCTCGTCACGCTCGCCCTCCTCTTCGCGCCCTCTCTGCTCGCGAGTGACGTTCTTTCAAGGTCATGTACACGCCCCATCCACCACTTACTGCACTGCACATCACTGACCCCCCAATACACACACACGCTCACCCGCCCTGCAGGCAGCTCGCTCTCTCGTGTCTCGATCCAGTACGCGCGCGCCCTCTTTTGTTTTCTTGCTCGTTAGCCGACGGTTCGGCACGAGCGGCATTCCCAAGGTCGCTCCCCCTTCCCCCCTCTTCTTCCTCTCCCTCACCGCTTGGGGGTGGGGTAGGAGGGAGGGGTCTGTGTGTGTGTGTGTGTGTCTGCGTCGTCCTCCTTCGTCTTTTCGTTCTTTTTTTTTCTTTGCTCATTTCACGCGACCAAGCCAACAACGCCAAACAAACAAACCTGCAACACAACACAACACAGCACCCACCACAGCAGCAGCAGCAGCGGCGAGACGAATCCCTCTGTCTCTGTCGCTCCCTCTCCCACACGCGTATATGTATATACATATATATATATATATAGGGATAGTTACTCACACCGAGGCCGCTGTTGCGCGACAACGACAGCTCAGGCGAGTGGATGGTACCACTTCCGTGGAAAAAAAGACCGGAGTACGACGAGGGTCGAGAGTGAAGTATTGGTATGGGAGGCTGCGGTGGGGAGGGGGGTTGCAAAGAAGGCGAAGGGGGGGGTGCTGGTTGCCTCGCCTTCTTCCTTTTCTTGTGCCCTCCGTGGTGGCGCCTTCTCCCGCTCTCCGCTCTCGTCTCTTCTCTTGCTCGCCTTCTATATCGCCTTCTGGTATGCTGCATTGCCTCTTTCGCACGCATATATATATATATTATTATTATTATATATGCCCTTACCCACGTGTGTGCTGCTGCAGGTGTTGGTGCCCATCTTCTCCTCCTCGGCCTTTTCGACCTTACTCTTCTCCCCTCTTCTTTCTGTGTTTCTCGCTCTCCTCCTTACAGAACATCAGTAGAACACGTTCTTCCCACAAAGATGGCCAAGAAGCACCTCAAGCGCTTGTATGCGCCCAAGGACTGGATGCTGAGCAAGCTGACCGGCGTGTTCGCGCCGCGTCCGCGTCCGGGTCCGCACAAGCTGCGCGAGTGCCTGCCGCTGCTGGTGATCATCCGCAACCGGCTGAAGTACGCGCTGAACGCGCGCGAGGGTGAGATGATCCTGCGCCAGGGTCTGGTGCACGTGGACAACCACCCGCGCCGCGACGGCAAGT
>NC_018240.1:402361-403536 GCF_000227135.1 Leishmania donovani | reverse complement strand
GCGCAACACACGCTTCGGCCCGACTCGCGCTGCACATAAGCAAGAGGAACGCAACACCTTCCCCTCACTTCTCGGTCGAGCTCAACGCCCCCGCAACGCTCTTCCCACAAAGATGGCCAAGAAGCACCTCAAGCGCTTGTATGCGCCCAAGGACTGGATGCTGAGCAAGCTGACCGGCGTGTTCGCGCCGCGTCCGCGTCCGGGTCCGCACAAGCTGCGCGAGTGCCTGCCGCTGCTGGTGATCATCCGCAACCGGCTGAAGTACGCGCTGAACGCGCGCGAGGGTGAGATGATCCTGCGCCAGGGTCTGGTGCACGTGGACAACCACCCGCGCCGCGACGGCAAGTACCCCGCCGGTTTCATGGACGTGGTCGAGATCCCAAAGACGGGCGACCGCTTCCGCCTGATGTACGACGTCAAGGGCCGCTTCGCGTTGGTGAGCCTGTCCGAGGCGGAGGCGCAGATCAAGCTGATGAAGGTGGTGAATCTGTACACGGCCACCGGCCGCGTGCCGGTCGCCGTGACGCACGACGGCCACCGCATCCGCTACCCGGACCCGCACACCTCCATTGGTGACACCATCGTGTACAACGTCAAGGAGAAGAAGTGCGTGGACCTGATCAAGAACCGCCAGGGCAAGGCCGTGATCGTGACCGGCGGCGCCAACCGCGGCCGCATCGGCGAGATCGTGAAGGTGGAGTGCCACCCCGGTGCGTTCAACATTGCGCACCTGAAGGACGCGTCGGGCGCCGAGTTCGCCACCCGCGCCGCGAACATCTTCGTGATCGGCAAGGACCTGAACCACCTGCAGGTAACGGTGCCGAAGCAGCAGGGTCTGCGCATGAATGTGATCCAGGAGCGCGAGGAGCGCCTGATCGCGGCCGAGGCCCGCAAGAACGCGCCAGCTCGTGGTGCCCGCAAGGCCCGCAAGTGAGGAGGCGATTACACGCGTGCGTGTGTGCGTGTTTGTGACTCTGAAGCGACTTAGCGGGTGGACTGTGAGGGTTCGAGAAGAGGTGCTTGAGGTGTGTGAAGCGCTTCTCCCCTCTCGGCCCTCTCTGTGCTTTTGCTGTGCCTTTCCCCAAATCGCTTCACGTTATTTGCATGCATCCGCGTAGGCGCGTGCGTGTGTCTGTCTCTTGGCCGGTCTCCCTCTCCCTCCCTCTCTCTGTGAG
>NC_018240.1:272361-402262 GCF_000227135.1 Leishmania donovani | reverse complement strand
GAGGAGCGCCTGATCGCGGCCGAGGCCCGCAAGAACGCGCCAGCTCGTGGTGCCCGCAAGGCCCGCAAGTGAGGAGGCGATTACACGCGTGCGTGTGTGCGTGTTTGTGACTCTGAAGCGACTTAGCGGGTGGACTGTGAGGGTTCGAGAAGAGGTGCTTGAGGTGTGTGAAGCGCTTCTCCCCTCTCGGCCCTCTCTGTGCTTTTGCTGTGCCTTTCCCCAAATCGCTTCACGTTATTTGCATGCATCCGCGTAGGCGCGTGCGTGTGTCTGTCTCTTGGCCGGTCTCCCTCTCCCTCCCTCTCTCTGTGAGTGGGTGTGCGTGTGTCGCACGGGACGGGCTCCGCTTTAGTGGTTCTCTCGTGTTCTACAGCTGTTTTCCTTTCTCAGTTTAGCTGTTTTCGTTCGTTATTTCCTCACGACCAACGCGCAAAAAGCGAAAGACGACATGAGTATATCGTCCACCCCCCCCCCTCACCGGCGAGGACAGCGGCGAAGGGATAATGACGATGAGGATGGACTCTTGCGTGCATGGGCCTGGCCCCCCTCCTCCTCTTCACGCCTCCACTGGCACAGTGCCCCGCTGCCTCCAGCATCAACTCCAGCACGCATCCCTGAACGCATGTGATGTTTGGTGTGCGTGTGCGTGTTTGAGCGTGGCGTTGGCTGTGACCAGGCAAACGAGAGGGAGGCGGCGGGCAGAGCGTAGGAGAATCGCGACACGGGCATTTTCCACTTAGACTCGTGGGCCGCGGTGTGGCTGGACCTGTGTGGAGAGGGGTCCACCTCCGCCTTCATCTTTCCTTTCTCGCCCGCGCCTCCTACACCGTCTCCATGTCTGTGTTTCACGCTGACCGAATTCTTTATCCCCCTCCCTCCCTCTCTCTCGTCTCTTGCTCGGGTGTTTTTGCGTGTATGGGTGTGCGAATTGGTGCAACCGCCGCGCTTATCCGCCGTCTCCGCCTCTTCCGCTGCGCACCACGCATTCCTCCCACCTCGAACCGCCCCACTCCCCACCCCTTCTTTCCACTCGGCGTACTCACCGCCGTCCTATTCAGTCATTTTCCTTCTTTTCTCGCCAGCTCACCGCGTTTTGTTCTCGCACAAGAAGTCCGCTTCCGTGTTCCCCCGCCTCTGCCCCCTCTCCGTCTTTCCCTCATTTCTGTAGCCCTCGCGTGTACCACGCGCCATCACGCCCCCTTCTCGTTTTGCGTCCCGAATCCCTCTTTCTCGTTGATAGCAGAAAGAGCGACGAAGAATTACGTGAGCGCACATACACACACACAGTCTCTTCGCATCTTCACTAAACCGCAGAGACGTGTGCATCAGCAGCCCTCCACACCCATCTCGCCCCTCCTCTCTCTCTCTTCCCGCAAAAGACGTGAAGGCTATATTGGAGATACCAGTGGGGAGAGCACGCATCGGAAAAGAGGTAGACGACGACCAAGCGATTCAAGCGCACATAATCCTAAGAGGCAATCCCCCCCCCCTCCCTCCCTCCCTCCCTCAAGGATACTACAGAAGTGGAAGTCCATCACGGACCAGTCTTGCTTTACGTCTTGTTGTTGTTGAAGCTCTACAAGAAAAACGGCTTTCCTCCTCGCCCTAGTACAGCAAGATGATCCTCAACTTCTCCTCCCTGGCGGAGCTGTACGTGTATGCCACGTGCGTGCTCCTCGGTGTTTCGATGCTCATGCCGCTGAATGCCCTCACATCGGCACCGGCGTACATGCTCGACTACTACAAGTACGCAACCCGAGACCCGAATGCGAAGCCGAACAGCCCCATTTTCTGGAATAACATTCTCACCTTCTACAACGTGGCGTCGGTGGTGACGCAGGCATTGGTCGGCCCAACGGTGCTGACCCCGTGGGCGCGCAAGCTCTCCCTCTCCTTTCGCTTCTTCATGGCCCTGACGCTCATGATGGTGGAGGTGTTCGTAATTCTGGTCATTCCCGCCGGGGGCGTGTCGCAGGTCGGCGCCATGGTCGCCTTCTTCATCGTGACCATCGCGGCTGGCGTGGGCAAGTCCTACCTGGAGGCGACGTGCTACGCGCTGGTGGGTACGATGCCGCCGAAGTTCATGTCCGCCATCATGTTCGGCTGCGGCTTCTCCGGTGTGATTTCCTCGACGCTGCAGTGCATCATCAAGGCGTCCATGGAGGACACGTACGACTCGGTGCTCCGCCAGGCGTACCTCTACTTCAGCCTCGCCCTCGGCTTCATGGGTGTTGCGCTCGCCATGGCGCTCTCGCTGCGCTTCAACTCCTATGCGCAGGAGCACGTCGGTGAGTTCCGTGCCATCAAGCGGGCCAATGACGCCGCAAAGGGCCTGGACGTCGAGGAGACCAACAAAGCCGCCCAGGAGGAGCTGAACGCCACCCTCAGCAGCAGCAACCAGCGTCAACCCTTTACCACCAATCCGGCGGCTAAGGGCAATGAGATCTACGGCGATCTCGTCGACGAGGAGGCTGATAAGGCGCGCCGCAAGGCCGAGGGGGCGGGTGGCTCTGACGAGCTGAGCGAGTGCGACGAGGTGCGGGTGGTGGGCCGCCAGGCTGGCGACACCTACAGCGACAGCAACGCTGACGACCGCAACCTGACCACCTCGGAGCAGCTGCAGCGCACGCGCGCGTGGCCTGTGGTGAAGTTCATTTGGCCTCTCATGGTTTCCTGCTTCTGCAACTTCTTTGTTTCGTTGCTCATCCTGCCGTCCCTCATGATCCCGGTCGACCGCGCGGACAGGTGGTTTGCAACCATCGCGATTCTGCTGTACAACTGCGGTGATGCGACCGGCCGCTGGCTATCCTCAGTGAAGTTCCTGTGGCCCTCGCACTTGGTGCTCTTCATTGGCGTCGGGTGCCGCTTCATCTTCATTCCGCTGACCTTCCTGTGCATCTTCAAGTACATCCCTGGCCACCCGGCCCCGTACGTGTTCTTTGCGCTGCTCGGCCTCACGAACGGCTTCTTCGGTGCGATTTCGATGGTGTTCGGCCCGATCGACGCACGCCTGCGCACGGAGGGCCAGCGCGTGATGGCCGGTCAGCTGATGGGTGTCGCGCTCCTCGCTGGTGCATCGCTGTCCGCCATGCTGGCGATGGCAATCGTGCCCTTCCTGCCCTAAGCACAATGCAAAATGAAACGCGGGCACGAGGCAGCGGCGGCAGCAGCAGCGGCAGGCTCGAGGTCAAGGGGGCGAGAGCATGTGTGTGTGTGTGTGTAAGCGACACAGGAAAAAAAAAGGTGACGACGACCACCGCACACACTGTCGTTCACTCTCTCAACCTCTCTGACTCCACCCGTCGGCTCCCACCGCGTCTTAGTTGCTTCGCCTTTTCTTCTTGCTGGTACACCTGCTCTGTATGTCTGTGTGTCTGTCTGTAGGTGTGTGTGTGCGTGTGTGTGTGTGTGTGTGTCTGTGTCTGTGTGTGCTCGTCGCCCTCGCAGAAGAAGTAATATGAGACGGAGAGTACAAGGAGCGAAGCCAAAACCAGAGGAAGCACCGAGGAGACGTGCAGACAAAGAAAGGATGCGTACGGTGCCACGCGCGAACACACGTACACACGAAAGAACACACACACATATATATATGTATATATATTCACTATTACATATATATCTGATATATATATATATAAACCCACAGCAACAGCGTTGATCGAATAACACACACACCCACACACACACACACACAGACACCTACAGACACGCACACACACACACACAAAAAGCCTCTTCCCTCTCTCTCCCCCCCCCCCCTCTCTCTTTTTTTTCTTCGTTGGTTCACGCTTTATATTGTCTTCCTCGTTAAGTTGACCTGTCTTCGTTGTTCGTTTCTCATGTGTTTGCCTGTGTGTTCTCGTTTCTTTCTCTCTTTTTTCGTTGTCTTTGTACTCCACCTCCCTCTACCCACCCTCCCCCTCCCTCCCTCTGCCCTTCGTTTTTTTTCTTTTGTGGGCCGTGTTCTCCTTTGTGCTACTTTATGCTTCTCCCCTCCCCCTCCCCCTCTTCCCGAGTGATGAACTCAGCAAGGCGCGTCTCTTTCTTCTTTTGTTGTTGTTTTTTGGTTGGGTTCTTCGTCGTGTTTGATCATGCACGCCATGGTTCTCTATTTGTTCCCGTGCTGCTTTTCGCCTGATCTGCTCCTCCTTCCCTCCCCACCCACATGCGCCCCCTCCCTCCTTGTTGTTTTCTTGTTGGCTTTTCAGGCTTCCATCATGTGGTCGCTTTTCTCCCTCGGACGTGTTTCGCTCCTCTCTGGACAACGAAACAAAACGAGGAGGAGACGTGCGTGTATGTGCTTGTGTGTGTGTGTTTGTTTGTTGTTTTGCGGAGGTGATGGGTGGCAGCGTCGCACGATACACACGACACACATACACACACAGAAACACGGAGCGACGGAGAACGACAGCCACACCAACAGCGAAGGGGCGCAAACCACACACACACACGCATATATATATATGTCTCCATCCACCCCCATCCGCTCATCCATCCATCCATCTCGACGCTGGTGGACAGTGACGGAACACGACGACTAAAGCGACAGAGCAAAACCAGAGCGGGCAAACAACAACAACAAAAAAAAGAAACGCAAGCCGTCAGCAAGGTGCGTGAGAGAAAAAAAAAGAGAGCGAGCTCGCTAACCCCTTACACACACTCGCCACCTCACCACATCTTACGAACCCCTCTCTTCCCCCCTCCTCCCTCCCACACACACACACACAACGACCTCTCCGCCTCGCAAGAAGGGGCCCGGTGATAGAGGAAGAAGAGGAAAAGTGAAGATCGAAGTGGATGCGGGTTGTGGTGGGGTCTAGAGAGAGAGAGAGACGTGGCGAAAATAAAAAATAAGAAAACAACTGGCAAAATAAAACGTGTGAAGCTCTTGCAAGTGGAAAAAGAGAATGCGTGAGGAGCTGTGTATGCCCTACTAATCCCCTCCCGAAAAGAAGACAATAATGTAAGAGGGGAAGATGAAGAGGTGGAAACAGCCGTCAGAGGACAGCTCCTCTCCCTCTCCGACTCACACACACACTTGCTGAAGACACGCGAAAGAACTCAGCGGAGATCATCCGTCTTCGAGTGTGTAGGGTTTGTCTCTTATTTTTGGAGTAAAAAAAGAAAGGAGTGGTAGTTTCTCCATATATAAAACAAAAAAAGCAACAGGAATGCAAACGAGTGAGGTCATCATCCTGCACCACATTGGGCGCGCGCACGTGCGTGCTTAGACTAATTTTTCACGGTTGAGCTCTTTTCGTTTTGCTTTCTGAACTTTCACACGCCTGCATTGGCTTTTCTTTTTGCGTGTCGATTGGTGTACTCGACTCATATTCGCCGATCGTCCTTCTTTTTTTTATGGGGGTGCGTGTGTGTGTGTGTTCGTATGCTTTCTCTTGCACTTCCCTTCTTTTCCCCAGTACCTTTCTCGTCTTCCACCACCACCACCACCCTCTTTCCTCCTCCTACCTACTGTCGACCCTCGATTTTCTTTTTTTCTGTCTTGATTTCGAGTTTGTGTGATACATGTTTCTTTTTTAAGTGTCCCCTGACTTTTAAGCACACCGTGTTGATTGTAATCGACTGTTTTTTATGCCTTGCTTTTTTTTTTCGCTGCCCTCATCTCCCCTCTATCATCACCTCTTCTCTCCCCCCACCCTTCCCTCCCAAGACAATCGAGGTTAACTTGTTCAAGGTAGCGTCAACGGAAGAGGAAGAGAGCAATAGCACACTCTTACACGATGCACGGTGACAGCAGCAGCAGCGCACGTACACACACGGACACAGCAAGAGTGGGATTAGCGGAATAAGGAAGGGAGACGAGAAGGCTCTGAGATGAAGAAAAACAACAGCAGACACTTTTTCTTCACCTCTTCTTGCTCACTCGCCCCTCCTCTCATCGCATCTCTCTCTCTGGTCTTACGGTTACTACTAATTGATCGTGCCTTCGTGAGTGCGTGTGCGCCTCAGTCTAACTGTGATCATCTCCCCTTCCCCCTCAGACACCCTGTTCTCCTTGGTTGCCGGTCTCTGAGTCTTTCTCTCCGTCTGCTCGCACACCTTAACATTCCCGGCCGCCATTAAGCGCTATTTTCACTTTTTGGTTTTCCCGCTTCACTCACTCGCTCACTCTTTTTACTTTCTTCACCGCTCGGCGTTTGCGTGTTGTTCTGATCTCCTGCTGTTCTTGTGCTTTTGCATCTCTCTCTCTCCGCCTTTCGTGTGTATATATACTTTCTTTTTTGAAGGTTTGTGTGTGTGTGTGTGGAAAATCCTCCCATCCATCACATACACACACACACACACACAAACCCCTCCCCCCCCTCTCCTACGCGCGTGTGTTTGTTTGTGTGTGCGTGCGTGCCCTTTTCGCTGACTTCCACCCAAGCATGCACGGTTGCACAAGCACACGACCTACACCCCGCGTACGTGTGGCCGGAGTGTCGCCCTTCTCCGGTCACCACCACCTCCTCCACCTGTCCTCTCTCCCTCTTTCTTTGCGTGCGTGTTTCTATTTTTTTTCCGCCTCTTTCGACTCCTCCTCCTCCCCCACGTTCTCCCTCCAACAACAAAGAAATTTACACCCATACACACACGCATGCACACACAAAAATCACACGCAAGCAGTCCCGCTCATTTTCTGCTTGTGCGTGTGCGCGTGTGCGTGTGCGTGTGTATCTTCTTTAGTTCTTCCGTGTGTTCTGTTTTGTGAGCTTCGACACATGGTGTGTATTTTTTTTAATTGTAATGTTTTGACTCTCATCTTGTTTCGTTGTATGTGTGCGTAGAAAGCGCTTCTTCGTGGTTTTTGTGGGCTGTGATTTCCTTTTTTTTTTCGTGTTTGCCGTTTTGTTCCCCGTTCGGTTGTCTCGCGCTCGCTCCTGCATAGAGACTCACACAGCCCACCCTCTTCCCTTCCCTGGTCCACTTGCGTCTCTCTTTCTCGCCTCTTCGTGATGTGTATGCATGCATCCATATCTGTGTATGTGTTTTGTTGTGGGCGTGTAGCTCTCTTATGTCCGGGCGATGAGAAAGAGGGGCAAGCGACGGCGATCTCTCCTCCTCTTTTTTCAGCCACCTCACGACTCACACCATGCTCACAACGCACGCGGAGACGACGGAGACGATGCTTGCATGAGGCTCGGAGACGAAACAACACAACAAAAAAACGACGAAAGTGGCCATGGTGTTTTTTTTTCGTTGCTGTTGTTGTGTGTGTAGAGGGGCGGCAGGCGAGGGTGGAGTGCCGGCAATGAACGAAACAAAAACAGAGAAAACAAAAAGGGCGGCAACGCCGACTTCCACACAACACACACACAGACACACGATATATATATATATATATGTGTGTGTGTTGTGTGGAAGTCTTAGCACAAGAAAACCACGCACGCCCATGATCAACAGAGGCTTGCTGGATAGACTGTAAAAAAAAAGAAAGCGCAAGGTTCGTGTGCGCGCGAGTTGAAAGTGTTGAAGTACTTGATATATATATATATATATGGATACATCTGTGATTCCTCCCATCATACTCAAGAAAAAGGCAACAAGGAGAACATGAGCAGCTATGGGATGTCAAACGCATCGCCAGAGCGGACGAAGGACCGTACAGAGGGGAGGAGTTGCAAGGGAAGTGCCGCATGATCTCCTCCTCGTATCACGCCTCTCCGCGCATGTCACCAGCAACGGCGTCATCGATGTGGTTTGTGGTGGCACGGCGCACCTGTCGCGCGCACACACACGCACGCTGCCCCCTTCCCCCTCTTCCTCTTCCTCTTCCTGTATCTCTGGGACCTCATCGCCTCAACGCTTTCTTTCTCGTCATCCTCCTGTGTTGTTGTCCTTTTCTTTTTTTTTTGCCGTTGCTGCTGTCGTCTGTGCGGCCATGCGCACGCGTGTGTCATGCGTCGTTGACGACGCAACGATACCAATACTCGATGCTTGGCAAGCATGAAAAGCAGAAAGGGCTCCGAGAGAAAGAGAAAGGCAGTCCTGCCTCGCTCTTGCGTCTGTCTCTCTCTTCCTTCGCACCGCCGACTTACCTGCGGCTCCTCCTCACCCCTTGTCGTGTTGATTCGCATCGCTGACGATGCTGCGCATAACCCCCAGCCGGTACGCCAGCAAGGTGACGGCCGGCAATGCCAAGAATCAGGCCGGGTCGCCGCGGCAGAAGGCGAAGATCTTCCACGTCATCCCTGGCACCCCCGTCACGCCGGTGGAGAAGCTGAAGGAGCAGCGCCGCCGCTTTGGCCAGGACCGGTACTCGCGGCAACCCGAGTACAGGCCAGGGCGCAACGTCCGCATGGACCCCAACACCTTCACTCTATATGCGACGACGAAGGGTGTCATGACCATCCGCACCTCGCGCATCAACCCTTCGTACAAGTGGCTCGACGTGGAGCCCGACATTCAGAAGGTGTACCGCAGTCGATGCATGCGCGCCGCCCTTCAGGCCCGCGGAAAGGCCTCCATGATGGTAGCGGGCAACGCGCACTACCGTGCTGAGCTGGATCATGTGACGGAGCCGCACTGGCGCGAGCGCGTGATGAGGGTGCCGAAGGCAACGGAGCGCTTCCAGGACCCCAACTGCTTTACTCGTGGACTGGTGCCCTTCCTGCGCCCGCTTAGCCGCTACTCGTACGAGTGAAGTGTCTCTGGCTCATTGACGCAGGGGCGCAGCATGTGCACGCGCACCGTCTGACGGTGACCAAGCCGATGGAGGCAAGGAAAGGCCATTGGCAAGATCCCCCAACTCAAAGGCTGCGCTGCTCACCCTCCTTCTCGGCTCTCTGCCGCCAACAACAAAAAAGGGGGCCCGCCTTCGCCTTCGCGCCTCCTTGGGTGTGTTTGCGTGAAGGGAGGAAGATGGTTGATGGCGAGATCACCGCCCCTCCTCGGCTACAATGAAGAGGAAGCAAAAACGTACGCGACATCAGACGTGCATATAAAAAAAAAGACGATGCAACAAAATAAAAGATGGCCAAGCCACCGAGCATCACCTCATCAGTCGTGCACACACAGGAACGTGAGCAACCCGTACGGTCCTCGTGCATTGGTAGCGGCAAGACGCTCTTTCTCTGGTGGTGGTGGTAGAGTGGGGAACCAGGCGAGGGAGGAAAGGAGGGGCGCCCGTTCCCGTGTCTCCACGGCTGCTTGGAAAATTGATGTGTGGACGCTCTTAACATGTGTATGTGCCGTGTGGGTGCGTGAGTGGATGTCGCTGCTTTCTCTTTTCCACTCCGTCCTCTCTTTCTCTCTCTGGCTGACTGCACTGCGGCGTGCACGACGGCGAAGGCACGAGCGACGCGCCATCGTCAGTCGCCTTCATAGCATGCATGCATGTGCAGCCACCTCCTCCCTGCTCTGCCTTTCCATCTGGTGCGGCGGACAATAAAATCATCAGCGCCTCCACGCACACACGCCTTCGCTTTTGTAACTTTCTGCAGACGATTGATTCCCCCATCCCTCTGATGGACGGGGAGACGCCTCCGTGTGCGGTGTTAGTGTCCAATGACCCCACTATCTCTGGGAAAGCCAGTCGGCCCCCTTGTCCATGCCCGTGCCGATCCACTTCTGGCAGTGACAGGGTCCAGTGCCTGCGACGCAAAGGAGGTCTGCACGATACATCGCTGCGCGTGGTGGCGGTGAGGCCCGTGGATGGCGTGGCGTCGGAGCAACCTGCGACCGTGAACACGTCTGTGCCATCCACATGATGGGCGAGATGTCATCACGACTCGAGCGTGTCCCATCCCCGGCCCTCATCGTGCCCACCGCTGGTGTGGGGAGGCCCGAGTGCCCCCCCCCCGATGGGGCGGGTGCATCGCGTGGCGGCCGGCACAATGGGAGCGGCTGTGAGGCGACCCGCTCAGGGGGCGGGTGGGCAGCGTTTGGGGCTGGGGCCGTGCTCCGATGACGGAGTCGGCGCACTGCTCTACCGGCGTGTGCTTCGGCTGCTGCTGCTGCTGCTGCTTCGCACCACGCAGTCGGGGGGTGGGGGGCTGTGACAGGGTCGGACGTAGAGGCCCGTGGAGTGTACTTTTATACGGCAGTGCAGTTTACGCGCGTCATACCTATACATATATATATATATATGCATACACGCACATGTGGCACATTCGGTTCGTGAAATGTACATTTTGTTGTTGTTTGGAACTTTCGCTGTGGAGCCGCAGCGGGCATTCATCATCTCGTAGAGCTCGCTTGTCCTCCCTCTCTCCGTCGCTCTCACCCCTTCGCTCGGAGCTGTCACTACAGAGCTGATCCTCTCAACATCCAGCCCCCAGGCATATCTCCCTTTCACCTCTGCCGTTGAAAAAGAGTACCGATTTCGTATCCACGGCGGCAGCGAGCTTATCTCGCACATCCCCCTCACCTCGCGGGATGACCTTCGATGTGGACGTTCCGCCCTCTTCAGCCTTATCTTCACGTCTCTCTCTCTTCGCTAAATACCTTCATGCCCGCAAACACGCCCAGCACTGCAGAGTTTAGGCTCGAAAAGCAGTCGGCAACGTCACTGCCACCACCACCACCACCACCACCACCACCCTACCCAAACACACGGCCACATCTGGAACAGCTCGCCAGAGCTTCTTCACTTCCTCATCCTTTCTTTCCCTCCTTTTTTTCTTACACTTACCCCTTTATACACCAGCTTCCCTACCTCCCTCTGGCACCTCCGCACCCTCCTTCCCGCGTCGCACCATTCCTTTCCCCTGTGTCTCGCCTTTCTCTCCAGCACCCGCACGTGCGTCGTTTGTTTCCCTCCTTGTCCCTCAAATCTTTTTTTCGTGCTTCGGAAAAGAAGCACCACCACCACCACCACCACCTCCCCCTTCCCTCTCTTTGAGCGGAGATGCCGGTTCGCCGCTACGGTGGGCGCTACAACAACTCCTCGCCCGGCGTGTCGAATGCACTGAGCCCGAGCACCACCGCCGGTCGGCCGCTATCGCCGTCGCCAGCAGCGGGCTCGAAGCTCGCGTCCACGCACCACGATCCTGTCCCACAGGAGGCCTACTACGTGAATGATGAAGCGGACGCTCGGCACCAGCAGCAGGCCCCCTTCCGGGAGCCAAGCGTCGAGGTTGAGGTGGAGATGATAGACGACGAGCCGCCGCATGGTTCGCAGAAGCCGTTGAGCGTGGCGCCCTACACCGCGAACGCCAGCAACAGCAGCGACAGGTCGAAACGCAACGCCATAACGGCGTCTGGATACACCTTTTACACCAATGAGCGCCAGAAAACTGTCTATGAGGCGTTGCGCTCGCTGCGGCCTTTGGCGGAGCTGCAAGAGCCGCGCCGCGTGAAAGAGTACGCGGAGACGTCGCTCAAGGACTCGCTCTACCGCATTATCGAGGCACACGACGTGATCATGGTGGCCGGCGCCTTTTTCGGCGACGAGGGCAAGGGCAAGACCGTGGATGCGGTGGCCCACCACCCGCTCTGCACGTGCATCGCGCGCGTAAACAGCGGCGAGAACGCCGGCCACACCGTCTACGACAAGGCCGGCCGCAAGTTCGTCTTCAACCTCGCACCGTCCGGTCTGCTGTTGCCTGGCAAGAGAAACTACATCGGACCCGAGTGCGTCATGGACCCCGTCAGCTTCATGGAGAAGGAGATTATTCAGCTGATCGACGCCGGTATCGACTACCGCGACCGCCTCTTCATCGGCAATGTATGCATTGTAACGCCGTACCACAAGCTTCTGGACCTGCTCGGCTCAGCGGCGAACTCGTCAACGCTGAAGGGCATGGCGCCCGTTCACGGCAGCAAAGTAATGAAGCGTGGCATCCGCCTGGACCACATCTTCAACGACGACGAGACGCTGCGCAAGCGGCTGGAGAAGGACATGGACACGTACCTTGGTCTGCTCAAGGTGAAGAACCTCTCGGACGCCGACGTAGTGCGCCTCTGCCGCGAAGAGAACAGCGACGGCGTTGTGCGCGTGCCTGACTACGTCATTGCGTTCGCGCAGGCGAAGGACAAGGTCGAGTTCCTCGTGAAGCTGTATCGCGACCGTGTGCGGCACAACCCGGACTTCCCCGCTCGCTGCGATGTCACCTACGAGCTGCATGCGGCGGTGCTGCGTGGCGAGAAAGTGTTACTCGAGGGCCCGCAGTCGTACTGGCTTAGCAACGCGCGCACAAAGTTCTGGGAGAGCACGACGTCGGCAGACACAACGGCGGCCGGGCTACTGGCGGCCTCCCAGCTGAACTTCCAGAAGTTCAAATCTGTCGTGCTGAACGTGCACAAGGCGCCGGGGTCCAGCCGGGTCGGCATTGGTGCCTGCCCCAGCAGCTTCGTCCCGCAGGACTACTTCAGTGCCCAGAACATCAAGACGCTGCGCGACTTGCCGTCGGAGACGTGTGCCAACTTCGAGGCTGTGCAGCGCACGCTCTTCCGCGACGGCTTCCCACACAGCAATGACAAGGCGAGGCACAACGGCATCATGGCCCCGGTAGAGTACTCGGACGAGACCGGCAAGTACAACATCGGCGTCGCCATGGCTATCGCTTCGGCACAGCACCACGGCGAATGCGGCGCCGTCACGAAGAAGCCGCGCGTGTGCGGCTTCTTCGACTGCGTCCTTCAGCACGAGGTGAACAGCATCCAAGGTCCGTACCTTACCATCTCCGCCCTCGACCGCGGAGACGAGTACGATAAGGTCGGCGTGACCATCGCCTACGTCTACTACAACCCAGAGGGCAAGCAGGTGGACGTGAATGGGCACGTGTACAAGAACGGCGACATCATCCGCGCCGGCGATCCGGTGCCGAGCGAGCCTGCTCTCTACCACTGCCATCCGATTGTAAAGTTGATCGACGGCTGGCGCGACAACCCGATCGCCGCGGCGAAGCGCCGCCGCAACGCACCGCTGCCGCGCGGCGTGTGCGAGCTTCTTTCCACCATCGAGTACTTCACCAACTGCAAGATCCTCTCGATCGGCAACGGGCCGAACGGAGACGACATCATCTACCTCCGGCAGTAACGCCGCTTGATTCTGTGTTGTTGCTCGGGCTCTGCAAAGGAGTTAGGGGCGTCGGCACGGATGGCGGAGACGTGGGAGCGTTCCCGGTAACAGCGGGGCGTAGCCAGCGGCAGCCTCGCAGAGGGGAGCGGCCACCCGGAAGCGAGAGAGACAGAGAGATTAGTACCCATCGAGGGCAGCCGCAAAAGACGACGGCCCCTGCGCTGGCACACCTCACGGCAGGTTCTCCAGCACAGACAGACACACACATGCCGACAAACAAGATGTTCAAGCTGTATACGTCCTTGTGCGTGAATGAGAAAGACTCCTCTGCAACGGGAGAAGCAGCAAAACTGCACTAGCGCCCACCATCCACCGCCACCACCATCGCTGCAGGTATCCCTCTTGCTGCGGTCCTCTCTACATGGCCCTCCTCCCCCTTCTTCCTCTCTCCTACGCACCTCTATTTCACGCGCACCTCTCTACCTGAATAAGGGAATGTGCGTGCGTGTGGGTGTGCGCGTGCTGCAGCAGCCTCTATCGTCTCCCTTGCCTCTTCCTCCCGTCTATGCGAAAGAGGCCGAGTCGTTGAGTACCGTTGTAGCCTCTACGCACGCACACTGGTCACTCCAGCTCTCATGTATATGTGTGTGTGTGTCTGGTGCGTCTGTGGGGGCTCGGAATGGGTAGAAGGGAGAAGAAGGGGGAGTGCTTGGAAGGCAGAGAAGGCCACCAGCAGAACAAAACCCTGAAGGGATGTGCGCCGACGGTTAAAGGTAACTGTGTGGGCTGAGAAACAAAAAAAAACGCAAGGATAGCGACGAGGTGGACGCTTCAGAAGCGTGGCAACGAGCAGGTTGGCGGGCGGGGGCTTGCTTATAAAAAGCAGCCGTAGCAGAAGGACAGGATAGCACTATCCCTCCCTCCCTCCCTCCCCCTTTCACTCTTTCCTCGCCTTTCAACACTACAGTGTCAGTGCGCGCTTCACTGCGAGCTGCAGCAGCCCGGGGAGGAGGGCGGTGGTGGTGGGCAGAGAATCAAGAGCGCGAGTAAGTGAGAGGAGGTGAGTGTAGAGGGAGGGGGGGAGGGGGCGGTGGCGGGTTGAGAATGCCACCGCCCCTTCGCAAAGTGAACTGGAAAACGAAAGGGGGTGGACGGCGAGAACAGATGTGTAGTGTGCGCCTTGGACGCGCTTGTGTGTGTGTGTTTGTGTATGTGTGTGTGTATGGGCCTGCAGCGTAGCAACCGCACTACCCCATTTCTTTTGGTGTTGTTCCTTCGTTGTTGTTTAGCTGCGGTGGATAACGTCGTTGTGCGCGAGCCGCTGCATGCTTCGTGTGTTCACTGTTACTTCTGGTGGTTTGTTCTCCATCTCTTGCGGTGCGTGTGTGTGCGTTTGTGTGTGTGTCTTCCTGCCCCCTCCCCCTCTCTTGGCCACCACGCGCCCTCTCTCCTGCTGCGAGCGCCGCAGCCACTCTTATATCGGCGCCTAGCGTCTCAAGTGAGATGTTCTCCAGTAGGATTGCCCGCTCGTGCTCCCAAGGCGGCGGAGTGTGAAGGCGAAGACAAGCGCACCCACGCAGAAAAAAAAACGTTAGGGGAGGAGGGAGTATGCCCGAGATAGCGGGGGAGAGAGAGGGAGGGAGCCTTAGCACTTCAATACGGCAGCCTTATGGTGTTTGCAAGTTTTGTAGCGGATGGGGGGAGGTCGCTGCTGCAGAAGGTGTGTGCTGGCCCCCGCTCCACTGTGGCAGCTCACTCCCTGCATACATGCATGCTTACACAAAAATGCCGCTCTGACTATCCCTCGCGTTGTTGTCTTGGGTCGGTGAGGATGCGCGATTGCTGCGTGGCGCCGCCCTTCTGCCGAGGCTGCTGAGGATGGAAGTTGCAGCGCTTCCGGTGATGCACGCACACACACACACACGCACACACACACAAACTTGCAGAGATGTTTGTGTGTGTGCGTGTAGGTTCGCGGCCTCCCTGCCCCTTAACCCCTTTCCTTACGTCCCCCGGGCATGTGCTCCGAAACGAAAAGAAGGGCGACGCACACAATTGAAAGAGATGAAATTGCCCACACGTGCACCAACGCGCGTGTGTGAGCACGTCTGCGTGTGGGCGCCCGCTCGCTCTCTGTTTCTCCTCGCTGTATGGAACGCCGCCGTCTCCCACGCACACGCCTTTTTTCTTTCTTAACTCCCTCGTCGTCGTCGTCCTCACTCAGCCGCCGCTGCCGCCGCCCCAGTGGCCCTGCCATGTACACTTAGCAAGCAAGCAGCGCACAAGATGCACAAAGGAAAGGAAGAGAAGAACGCATGATGCATGGAAAACAGAAACGCGCAGGCGTCCACACTGAAGTACTTGCAGAAAGCAGGGGGTGGAGCAGCGATTGAGATATGTCATCGGCTGCTCTTCCCTACACGCTCGCCCCCCCCCTCCCCTCCCTCTCCTACACGGGATGCGATGGCGTTGATGCTGTGCTGAGGAGGAGGGCGGCAGCGGCGACTTTATTGTACATCCGTGAATTCGGTGATGGGAAGAGGGCATGGCGGGAGCCGCCTTCGTCGCTTCCATATATCCAGCGCCTCTCTTCCTCTCTGAGCATGTCTGTAGCTGCGTGTGTGTGTGTGTCTATGGACGACGCCGACGTGTTAATGCCTGTCGGCGCACAAGTGAGTGCCCCGCCCCCAAATGGCTCGTGTAGCTTTTTCGTTGGTACACCCTCCTCCCATTCTTCGTCTCCACCTCGGCTACCCGCGTGCCCTCTGCGGCACCGCCGTAACACTAAGCAGAACCCCGTGGTGAAGCGCTCACCATCGTTATCATCCATCACCAAGCCCCGCCCCGCCCTCCTTGCTCTCAAGCCACCATGGCGGACTACGAGCCCGAGGACAACCTCGAACAGAACAGCACCTTGAGCAGTGAAAGCATCCAAGAGGATATAAGCAACTTGTTGCGCACAAAACTAGCGGGCGAACAGTGGAACCCCGCCAAGGTAGATGGCTGGGTAGAGGACATTGTGAACTCGATCCTGACGGAGCTCGCGGAGCTCAAGAAACCGTACAAGTACATTGTCACGTGCGTGTTCATGCAGCGCACCGGTGCCGCGCTTTCTGTCGGGTTCATTAGCCTCTGGGACAATACAAAGGACGGCATGGTGCACGTCCCCTTCGAGAACGACTCGTTTCACTGCTTGGTGACGGTGTACTTCTTGAAGAACGACTAGGCTGCGTCGGCGTCGGCGTTGCCGCCATGCAGCGGGGGGGAACACAGGAGAGGTGGCGGTAGTGCGGCAAAAGGTGTAAGGGTGAAGCAAGGTGGAATGAGTGAATAGAGGGAGGGAGGAGACTGGCAGGAGAGTGTTGGCGCACGGCGGGCGCGCATCCCGTGCGCGTTGAGCACGTATGCGACGCACTGTTCTCGTCGCTGCTTTTTTTCTTTTCCTACTCTCTTCCCCTCCAGCCGCCGCCACCGCCACCCTCGACCTCCTTACCGCTCCCTCTCCTCGCCGCTCGCTCGTGATGCCCTTCGTCCTTGGTGCCGCTGTCGGTGTACTTGTGCATATGCATGTGTGCGTGTGTTGTGCTGTGTCTGTATGCTGGCGTTGTCGTCGATGTAAACCAGAAGCTGCGAGAAAGGGAGGGGTGGGGTGTGGGAAGGCAGAGGGTCCCACATCAAAGAAGGAACGAAAACAACGCGCACCCCTTTCCCACTTCTCTCCTCCCCCTCTCCTCCGATGAGCTGTGCCATCCTTGTTTGGTACCCACGCAGCAAAAAGGGTGAGGGGGCGGTGTTTGGTGTGTTTAGGGGGAGAGGGGGTATTGATTGACTGCTCCTCGCGTGTCTTTGCGTGCCTGTGCGTCATGTATCTGAGAGTATCCCAGAAGTACGGGATGAGCCATAGAGCCAACACAATAAAGCGCCTCGCACGCCTTTTCGTCGCCTCACCTGCACCTTCTACAAGTTGAGCACCGCTTCATCCCATCCAACCTCCCCCCATCCCATTCTACGGTCTGTCACAATCCCTCCTCGCAAGTGCTGGCGAAGGTCTTTGCGGGTTCGTCTGTGGTGGTTTGAGCCGTGCTCAAGAGTCCGTCCGGTCCACGTCGGTATGGGTGTGCATGCACTGCTGCGCGGCGGCATCCTCTTGTCCATCGCGCTCCGCAGGCTGCGCCCGCTCGCTGTGTTAGGAAATCCTTCTCTTCCTTCCCCTCGCTCACGCGATCTGACCGCCCCCACTCCATCCCTCCCCTTTTTCGGGGGGATGGGCAGGCTTGCGTGCGCCCATTATACCGTTCCCCCGCCTTCCCCTCCCTCTCTCTCTCAAGCACACAGAGAGAGACACAGGAACAAGAGCCTGCGCTGCGTAGGCGCGTTGTGCCGGGAGCTCTTGCACAATTTTTGGGTTAGTCTCTTCGTGTGTGTGTGTGTGTGTGTGTGTGGTTTGGCTCACAGTTCCCACATGAATGCAGCGCACAGCAGTCGTGCAGTGCTGCTGTGGCGCTCATGTCGCTGAAGCTCGCCGTTCTCGCCTCCTTTGGTGCGCACAGCGGGCAGCGTTGGAGCACAGGCGTCGGCAGGCGGTGGAGTGGTCCTGTACGCCCTGCGCTAAAAATCTGTCTCGGTCAGTCCTGCCATGCCGACGGCATGGCACCAAGAATGTGACTAGCGGCGTATCGAATTGGGCCATGAACTTGAAGCTATCGATATCCGCGATCACCGCTTCGACTCGCCGCTATTCCTCTGGGCTGCACGATGGAGAGGGGTGGCGGCGTGGTAGCGGCGGCGGCAGTGGCCACGCTGACCGCATCCTCGGCGACGTGGCAGAGCGACTATCCGACAGGCAGGATGAGAGGGAAGCCGCAGAGGAAGACGACGCGGCGGCATGGGGCAGCGTAAAATTTCTTCCTTTCCAGGACGCGGGATGGGATGCGCCACCTTCGTCATCGAGCGCCTTCTCGGCCACGGCATCGCCTGACCCGCTGCCGCCGCAGTCGGACCCTACCGCAGTAAGCGAGCGCGCTGCTCTCGATCAGCGACGCCGGCTCTTCGCACAATGCACCGAACTGGCTGACGTCGTGCAAGAGGAGCTGCGCGCCGAGGTGGCGCGGGACATGAAGGACGGCGTGGCGGCCGTGCCACCGCTTGCGCCGAGTGGGTGGCGCGTTTTGCACACAACCGGCTCGAGCTACTTTACCATGTCGCGCCTGAAGAAGGGCTGCTACGTGGACAGCCGAGCCGTCGGCAGGAGGGCGAACGATAATGGCGACTCACCGCTGCCCGCGTCAGACATGGTACCGCGGTACCGCAGCGTACACGATCTCGTCACAGGCGGTGGACGTCCACCGCGCTCCGCCAAACGTGACGACGCCGCAGCGGAGAGGGAGATGTGGGTGTTGCGCCGGGGCCGCTACACGGCAGCGCAGGACGGACAAGCTGCGCCGCAGCGGAATAGCCCGGCGGGGGATGAGGGTGACTGTCGTCAGCACGGCGGCAGTCGCCGCAGAGATGCCGTGCGCTACGCCCGCTCCGACATGCACATCACCCTCTTCGCTCCGTTCCGCAGCCTCGATTTGACGCTGTACAACCCACGCGTCGGCATCTGCGAGTGGACGCGGTTCGACGTTTTGATCCGCAAAGAGCGACCGAAAGCCGCGGCGGCGGCGGCGGCGTCACGTTCGTCGCCGCTGCTGCCGACGACGCTGGAAGGACAGCAGGAGGTGTGGGACGAAGGACGCTGCATGTTTTTGCGCCTTGCGTATGTGAATGGCGAGCTGCGCGTGCGCTCATTGCAGTTTGTGTCGCACAAGCTGGCGCGTGCACTGGAGGAGCACGCCGTCTTCGGCAAAGGCGAGCCGCTCTATCTGGAGATGCTGCGCCGCCTGCCCATGGACGTTTCTTTCCACAAGCCATCGCAGCGGCGGGGCAGTAGCTCTTTGGAGAGGAAGGCCCAACCGTCCACGGTGAGTGCCGCCTCGCCAGTGAACGTCTTTGACGCCCCGGAGCCGACCCCGGCCACGCCAGCGGCCGCGGCTCCACGGACGGTGTCGTCCTTCAACTCAGCCCGCGTGCTGACCTCGCAGTTCGATCGCAGCGGCGAGTACGCACGGACGTTTGCCTACGCCGGCCCCTACATCACGGAGCTGTCCAAGGAACTGCGCGAGGCGCTGAGCGAGTACATCATGATGGACGTCGGCATCACCAACGAAGTGGCCGAGTACGTGTGTCAGATGCAGTTCTTTTTGGAGCAGGAGGAGTACGTTGGCTGGCTGGCGCAGTGGATGCAGCTTGCCGCAACGCTGAAGCAAACACTCTGACACGCGTGCAGCGCGATGAAAGAGAGCAAAGGACTCCGCGTGCCCCTGCCAGCAGCGTACAGCCACGATCGCCCATTTCTTATTCTGCGTATACGTCTCTGTGTGTGTGTGTGTGCGACGAAGCGTGCACACACACACACACACACACACGCTAAACCAGGTAACAAGACGAAGCGAAGAAACGGAGCAGAAAAAGACATGCCGCAGTTGCCGCTGACCAGGTGGGAGAGGGAGTGGAGGGGGCGAAACGACAAGAATGGCTGAGGAGAAGTGTTAACAAGCAGTGATCGAGTGTCTCCGATGGCGCTGGAAAGGGCACGAGAAAGCGAGTTCAGACCAGCGCCGGCGGAGGAGCTGCTGCGCCCATGCAACCGCCACCCCTTCCTTCCCTCTCCCTCTCCTCCCGCTGCTTCTCTTCGCTACACGCACGGGTGTCTGCGTGCGTGGATGCGCGTAGCATACACGATGCCTTAACGCTTTCCTCGCTTCTAGCTGTACTCCCCCTCCCCGTCGCCCACCACGCCCTGCCAACGCCACCGCCGCCACATGCACGCTCGACTAGATTTCCCCCTCTCTCGCTCGCTCTTCTTCAAGTGGACGCTTCTTCTCCCTCGACCGCAGAAGCAGACGTGCGCTTCTCTTCGTCATCCCGCTGGCCACGTCCCCCCCCCTCCATCCCACCCCCTCGCTCCCTCATCCCTCTTTCTTCCCTCCGCCCACACACGCGCACAGCGGCGCCACAATGCAGAAACTCTCCGAGACAGAGCAGAAGGAGCTGAAGGAGATTTTCGACCTCATCGACTCCGACCAATCCGGCGTCATCTCGCTCCAGGAGCTGCGCAAGCTCATGGCAGCTCTGCACCTGAAACCAACCGAACAGGAGCTAGAAGAGGTGTTTGAGGAAACTTGCAGCTTGCCATCCATCACGAAGGCGAGTGCCGGGTCCCCTTCGGCGTCGTCCTTGCCGCTCCCGCCCTCCTTCATCGCCGCTGCCGCACCCCATGACGGTAGCGTCGTGAACAACTCCCACAGCGACATCAATGCGTCCTCCGAAGCGACGGCCGCGGCAGCATCGGCGTGCATGGTGACTTTCCCGCAGTTTGCCACCATGATGGCACGCCGCGTGCAGTCCGAGTACACCGCCAAGCAGCTTCGCAACGCCTTCCAGCTCTTCGAGTCCCCTGACATGCCAGAAGGTTTCGTGTCAACTAGTGTCCTGGCCCACGCCCTGGCGACGTACGGGTCGAAGAAACTCGATAAGGAAGAGATCGATCGCCTCATGGCGGCCATCGACCCGAACAATACGGGCCGAGTGAACTACTACGAGTTCGTGGATACCGTGACGATGTGATGTTGACGGCCACGGTAGTGATGAAAACGATGTCAGCGGCATATGAGGTGCACGGGGAGGGGGGGCAGCCCTCCCCTCTACCTGTCCCCACTGTCCCTTTCTCTTTTCTTTGATTCCTCTCATGATGACTTCACTCTCCCGTCAGCCTTCACGTCTTCCTCGTGAGCTCGCTGACGTGCGCACGTGACGAAAGACGGCGGTGACGGCAGTTTTCCTTTTTCGCTCTTTGCCTCCCTATGGCGAGTGTCATGCGCGCAGGTGCACGGCACTTCGTCATGCGGTCACACGAGGATTGTCATACACAGGCGCTCACGGCGCCCTTACAGATGTACAGGTCGAGCTGCGCAGGGCCTTCCACGCGCGCGAGCGCGTCACCTCCTCCGCAGATGCTCTGGAACGCAATGAAGCGATCAAAAGGCAACACTTCTCAGCGACAAGGAAAGGAAAGACGACGCACATCGCCGGATGACGCTCCTATGTCTCTCTATCGCTCTTGGTCTGCAAGCGTACCGCGTGCGCACACACATGTGCGTGTGCCCAGTGTCCGTGAGCGCGGTTCGAGCCTGCGCTCTTGCTACACACCAACTCTGCCCCCCTCCCCCTCCCCCTCCCCTTCTCCTCCCCCCTCCACTGCCTTGTCCTAGGAGGGCTGTGCATCTGCGTCTGCGTTGCGAGGACACGGATCCGAGTGCGCGCACGTCAGGCAACATCCGCCGGGTCCTCCTCTCGAAGAGACAAAGAAAATGCCGCCTACCGATCCGCGGGAGTGGGCGAAGAAGGTGCGTGCCAAGACGCCGCAGCTGCTCGAGGTGGGCAAGCCGGTGCCAAAGGCCGTGCTTAGTTTTGGTGGCTGCGGCTTCCTCGTCACGTACGCACTCGGCGTCGCGCTGTACCTGCAGCAAGAGAAGAAGGAGCTCCTGGCCAACAGCTTCCTGCTGGGCGCGGGGTCAGGAGTGTTGCCGGCAGTGGCGCTGGCGTGCGGGCCGCGAGCCGTCAATCTCGAGCGTGTCCGTGACTTCATTGTGAACAACAGGTTCATTGTTACGGACGAGGAGAAGCGGATCGAGACTATGGCAGCCGGCATCAATCAGCTCCTTCCAAAGAACGCCGTCGACTTGGTGAAGGGCCGCCTCGCCTTGACGATCGGCTTTTCGAACAAGGACCCGGGATACATGGCACAGGCCAAGGAGAACGTCTATTTTGGTCACCACATTGCGGAGTGGACCGACTTCGATGACCTGGCACAGAACATCATCGCAGCGACCGCGCCAAACACGCAGAAGCCGTGTGTGTTTCGGGGCGCGGACAACGTACTGCGCGGCACAATGATGTCGCTCAGTAGCGAGCTCGACCAGTACTGCCGGCACGTTTACATCCACGGCTACGCTGGCTACCGCTACAACAAGAACCAAGCACGGCACAATATCATGTTTGGTCGCCACGGGTACGTTGGCAACACCCATTTTTCCTTTCCCAAGCAGGTGCTTATGGCCTTCGCTCCGCTGGTGGGCGGCGACGTGCGCAAGGATGAACTGCTCGAGGCGTACGACGTGGGCTACAACGATGCGCGTCGCTACGAGCGGTGGGAGGAGGACCCGTACTACTTCGCCAAGGCAGATCGGTCGCCAAGCGACGACTTTAACTTCCGCAATCTGCGCGCCAACCTCTTCGGAGGAAAGAGCGCGTCTGAGCGGTTTGAGCTGTGATGGGGCGGATGAGAAGCAATCAGCGGAGGGCATGCGATGGTGTTCGCGCAGGTAGGCAGCGGACGGCTGCAGACCTCTGCATGCGTGTGCGTGAAAAGGGGGCTAGCATGTGCTACTCCCCGCCTCTTTTCTCCTCTTTCTGGACTTCTGGGCATTGTTGGCTGATTATGGCTTCCTCTCTGTGTGTATGTGTGTGTGCCCGCCGTGCATGCTTTGCGGTACGTGCCACGTGGGAATAGCTTTTTTTTTCGGGGGTGTTTGCTTGCTTATCAGCCATCTTCAGGTTGGCTATCTGCGGAGAGACCCAAAGGAAAGAGGGAGGGCAAGAAAAGGCGCCACCTCGCTTACTTGCGTACTTAGCCCTGCGCCTCCGCGCACATGTCTGCGCTTCCCCGGCTTAGTCGCAGGCCCCTCCCCGTCTCTATCATTTCTCCCATCTTCGCTGCTGCCTTCATTCTCCTCCCCCTCTGGGTCTCTCTTTCTCTTTCCGTATCTGCATGCGCAAGCGTGCGCACATACCGCCAAGCAAGGACACCTCAGCCGCCCCGTGCTCTTTTCACCCTCCCCCCCCCCAATCCCCTCCTTCTGCTCGACAGGGAACTCATGTTGCGGTGCCTGTCCATTCCCGAGAGGTGCGCGACGGCAGCGACGACGCAGCCAGACTGCGGTGAAGGCTGGCCATGGGCAGTGAATGCAGACGTCCGCCGAGGGCCCTCTGCTCTGTTGTCTCATCTGCCTTGAACCCCACCACCTCCTCCCCTCCCCGTCTCCTTCCATTGGCTCGTCTATGCCATTGCGGTTCGCTCACGTTGCCACTCGAATTTCCTGCTTAGGCCTTCTCCGCACGGTTGTGGGTGTGTCGATGTCAATCCCACCTCATCCAAGCTCTGCCCGCGTCCCCGCCCAGGCAAGACAGGAAAGCTGTGGAAGGGTGGGTGTCCGGGCAGTCTCGTGCGCACCAAACCGAAAACGTATGCACACCGTACCGCCATACCACCACCTTGAGGCGTGCGGCTCAGTGTTCAGCGGCACGGTCGTGCACGCCTCTCCGTACTTTCGATCACCGGACCATGCGTGCGCGCCGCTGGTGGCACGGCCCTTCCTCGCTCCTCTACGCCTTAAGCCTCCTCTTGTCTCTCCCTCCCTCTCACGCTGGCGGAGGAAAGGAAGTGTTCACGACACACACACACACACACACACATCCCTGCATAATGCAACGGGGGGCCGACGTGCGCCCGATAAAACTGGCGAAGAAGGTGTTCAGCGCCAATACGGTGTGTTCAACAGCGGCGAGTCAGCTGTACGTGGCCCACGGTCTCCTTGGCAATTCGGGCAACTGGGCAACCGCCTCGCGCCACCTTGTCGAGCACTCTGCTCTCAAAGACAAGCTCCGGCGCGCGATCGCGGTGGACATGCGCAACCACGGCAGCAGTGCGCACAGTAGTGACCACACAAACGCGGCGCTTGCATCCGATCTCGAAGCGCTGGTGCTTCGCGAACAGCAGGAGCTGGGCCGCGCCTTTCGTGACCCAGCCTCGTGCACGACACGGAACGCGATCTTGATTGGGCACAGCATGGGCGGCTTGTCGGTGATGGGCGCGCTGTTGCGGCGCGCCAACGAAGATCGGCTGCTGACATCGTGGGCTGATCACTGCGACGACGCGGGCTCGGCGTCGTCATACGGGGCGTGGCCGGCGGAGTACCGTCGTCAGTGCATTGCTGGAATGCGTGCCGTGAACGAGGAGTTTGGCTTCGCTTCCTCGCAGCCCATCGCGGAAGTGCTCTTCAATAACCGTGGTGCGTCCTCCTCACCATCAACGGGCAACGGTAATGCTTCCCGCATCCCGCTGCTGGGCCGCGTTGCTGGTGCTGTCATTGTGGACGTGACGCCAACAATGCGGCTGGGTGAACAGCGCAGCTGCGCTGACAACGTCAAGGAGACGCTCGAGCGCATGACGCAGGTGCGGCTGGACGGGATTCACAGCTACAAGGACGCAACGGCGGAGCTGATCCGGGTCGGCATGGCTGACCAGGAAATGCGCGATTTTGTGGCAACGAACATCGTCCTTGATCCTAAAGACAAGTCGAAGTCGGCGCAGTGGAAGTGCAATCTGCCGGTCCTCGCCGGCGACTACGGCAGCTTCCAGCCATCCATCACTCGCTGGTTTACGTCGTCGGCAACGACGATGGGGCAAGCGCCCTCGGCTGCCGCGCCGCGGCTGTGCACGCTTCCTGTCATGTTCGTCTTTGGTGGTAAGTCGCCTTACAACGAGCCGGATCACCGCCAGCACATTTCGCGCTTCTTCTCCAACGCAACGCAGGTGGAGGTGCCCGGCGCCGGGCACTTTGTGCATTACGAGAAGCCGAAGGAGTTCACCGACGCCGTGGCGCCGTTCATCGCGTCCCTCATTTCACAGCCGTGAAGCGCAAGAGAGTCATCTTGGAGTTCTCGGGGTGGGGAGGTGAGAGCTGCCAAGACGGCGCTCGACACGTTCTGCCGCCCACCTCCGGCCCAACCTTTCTTCCCCCCCCCCTTCCGCTTCTCAAGATGCGCGCTTGAACGTGTGTGCGTGTGTGTGTGTGTATGCCAGTGCTCGTATTCGTGTTCGTGTCTTTACACGGCACTTCCCGTAGATGTCCGCCCTAGCAAGGTGCGGACACACACACACACACGTGTGAGCCTGTTGCACACGGAAAATGATACCGCACACGCAAATGTAGGTCAAAGGCCGAAGCGAAGAAACCCACAGCCGTGGTAACGGGATACACGTGGCACGCATGCAGAGGTACACACGCATACACAGACGATACGCACTCGTGCGGATGTGCCCGCATGTGTTTGCGTGCCCGTGTGTGCTCGCCGGTCTTACAGTGCCATCATTCCGAATCATCGGATTCTGCCTTATGTGGACTTGATGTCCTTTCATCTCGTCCCCCAGTCAGAGAGGGGTACAACGGAGGCTGTGCCGGTGTGTGCACCTTCTTCGTCGTTCGGCTGGTGCCCTGCCCTCTCCGTCTCCATCTCCCCTCCCCTCGTCCCTCACCCAACTTCCTCTGGGAACGCCCGCCTGCCCCGACCCCCTCCCTATCTTTATTGCATCCAATCACCTCATCGCTCCATCAATTATAGCAGCCATCCCCCGCCAACTTTCTCCCTCACACACACACACACACACACAGACACACAGACACAGGCACAGACACACACCGCGGGCAGCTCACACAGGGTCGAAGCACCCCAAGCACTCGCCTTGCAGTGCTTTAATGTTTTGCTAGCCGTTCTCGCAACCCCACCACCATCCTCTTCTTTCCGTTCTCTGCGGCTTTATCGATTCAGTGAGCGCGGCGGCCGTGACGCGAAGCGAGCCCCTCGCCCCTCGCCCCCCCCCCGCCCCACCCACCCACACCACTTCTCGCCCTGCTGCACCGGCGCATCTCTACAGCTCTGCCTCGCGCATATGCCTGCTGTGGCGCTTCCGGTGTTGCTTTGAACGCGTGTCGCACTCGCGCTGCAGATCTCGCGCTGCTCCCATACACACCCTCCACCACCTCCCTGCCCCCTCACACGCAGAGACACACGCCACTGTGACTACGCAATCATGGACAGCGAAACGGAGTCATCCAGCAAGCTGCAGAGACAGCTCGTGGAGCTCTTGCGCCCTTCGGGGCGTTGCACAACGCTGCGCGTCTCGCAAATCGCCTCTATCCTCGGCGTTGAGGGCGAGGAGCAGTATCAGCATCTTCTTGACCTGCTTGCGCGGAGTCGGTTTGCCCAGTACGACGCGGAGCAGCAGATCGTGCGGTCGCTGCTGGCGCCAAAGGACAACCTCGAAGACGATGATGAGGCAGCGCTGCTGGCGCTGAGTGACGTGGACGTAGTTGGCGGTGGCGTCCGCGGCGGTCGTGTTGGACCAACGCCACTTATTGCTGGGTACCGTCAGCATCGATCGAACAGCCGCCACAGCTACCGCGGCGGTGGTGGCAACGCCGTCGCGAGTGGCTATCGGTCGGACTCCGGCCTCGCTACCGCACACTGCAGCGTCGCTCTCTTGTCACGCCGCCGCGCGGGCGGAACGTGGACCAAGCCAGGCCAGCGCGGCCTGGAGGACGCGGCGAGCTACCCGGGTCCCGTCGGCCGTGTCGGCTACATCTGCGTCGCGGACGAGTTGCACCTGGGCAAGCTGGAGGCCTACTACCGTGCGCAGGGGTACTACACAAAGTTCGACTTCGATGTCCTGCACGTGCGCTTCGCGCAGCCATCCTTCGTGAACGTCGAGGCGAACGCAGGCGACAGAGCGAACGCGCCGGCCGGACAACGCGATCGCCAACGCTCGCGTCACGCACCGGCGGCGCAGCGCAGCGGCGATCTAGTCGTGCACGGCGAGGATACCGGCAGCATCCCGCCACCGCCCCCGCTTCTCGAACGGGGGGCCGTCGCAGCTGCCGCCCAGCGCTTCGGCGAGTCTACCTCCGCCTCCTCTCAGGGCTACGGTGCGTTGGGGAGCAACACGAGGAGTAAGGCAGCCGTAAACAGCACCCTCGCGCAGGTTGGTGAAGGAGGTGAAGCTGCCGCGGCGACGCCGAACTCGAGCAACAGCGTCATGCATTACTTTGACCTCTTCGTGTTCCCTTACGGCGCCGTTGTCTGGTGGGGCTTCGACCAGCGGTACTTCAAGATTGTGGAGAACGACTACATGCTGCCACACAGCGCGATCGGCCACTGCATGACCAACCGCTACACGACGCAGCTCGTGAACGAGAACTACCCGGTGTGGTGCACCTTCAACCTCGTCGCTCGCGACACGCTGGAGGTGGACGAAAACTTCAAAGCGCGCCTGCGTTTCGACCACTTCGTCATCCCGTACAGGCGCGGCGAGTTGGCGACGGGCAGCGTGCTGATGCTGTGCGCTTCGCACGCACTTGCGCAGTCTGCCAAGATCGACTACATCGAGCTGCAGGTACAGGAGCTGGCTGACAGCTGCTCACCGCTGCCGCGCGAGCTGCGGGAGAAGGGCGCCGTCAGCATCACGGAACGGCGTCTGCTGCAGCTGCGTGGTGAGGTTCTATCGTACCGACTCATGCTGAAGAGCGGCTCCGACTTGCTGGATGAGCCGGACTTCTTCTGGGAGAACTCGTATCTGAAGCCGGTCTTTCAAGCGACCAAAGAGGAGTACGAGATCAGCGAGCGGGTCGAGGCGCTGGACAACAAGCTGGATGCGGCGAACGAGATCTTGTCCATGCTGGCCGAGGACTTCTCGCAACGGCATGGCGCCCGACTGGAGTGGATTGTGATTTGGCTGGTCTTTGTGGAGGTTGTGATTGGCGTGCTGGAGCTGCTGGTCGACGTGCGGCCGTGGTTCCAGTCGCACGCGCGGTGAAGTACAGGCGAGGGGCGAGTGGTAGGGAAGGTCCTCGGCCGAGTTGGCGAGGCCGATATCGCAGTGGGTGTGCTTACCCACAACCGAGTCGACGGGTGTGGCTGCATGTGTGCAGATAGCCCACTAGGGCAACGTCTTATCAACGGCAGAAGCGAACGTGTTTTGTGCTAGCGCTTTCCTATTTTGTTCTTTCCTGCATTGTAGCTCTTTGTAGTGGTACCGTGGGGCGAGGGGCGCATGCCGGATTCCCGCTCCAACCGTATCGTGGGTTCTCACTGTTGGTTGATGGACGGAAGGGGCCCACTGTATCTGTCTGTGTGTTGCTGCTGCCGTTGCTGTATAGTATTCCTCGGTTCCGTTGTACAGCCGCCGCATCTGCACTGTCCTGCGTCCTGGCGGAGCTGTGTGACCGTGAGAGAGGCAGAGACGGGGGCAGAGATGGAAGGTATGAGGTGTGTGCTAGTGTGAGAGACCAGGGCGGCTGAGACGGGCAGCTCGTCTTCTAACTTCCTCGCGCTCCCTCCCCCTTTCCCACTCCTCCCTGCCTTGCTTTCGATCTCTCCCGCGTGCGTGTCTCCTAGTCAGCGTCGCCGGCTTCATCTGGGAAGTGGAGGAGCAGAAGCAATGCCAGTCGTCCTTGTCGGTGTGCTACAAAAAAAAAGCGAAAAGCCAGTCAAGCAGCACGCAGATGATTGGATGCTGCCGGTGGATGCGGGGTGAGCTGGTGCGGTGGATAAGCCGTGCAGACGCGCGTTCCACCGTGGTGAGGCGCGGCCGCGACGTGTGTGTTTGAGTGCCCTCCGCGAACAAGCACTGAAACACATCACACATCGCACCCCCCCCCCTCCCGTCGCGATCATGAGAAGCGTGATGAGGCAAAAGCACCTCATCTCTTCCCCATACCCATCCCTTGTTGTCTCTGTGGGTGCGGCTGCTGCCCTAAAGCCCTTGCATCGACACGAGGTACCGCTCTCAAGACGGTAGGAGTGAGTAACACGGCGTTGCGTACTTGCACACTCTCGCCCTTCCTCGACCTCATCCTTTTCTTTTGTTGTTGCTCTGCTCCTCACGCGCGTCTGCTCGTCGGCTTCGCGGCACCGGGCCTTCTACCTCCCAACGCCTTGTGCCCCCTCGTCCCCCTCCCAGTCCCTTTCCAACAATGATCATCCCCGTGCGCTGCTTCACGTGCGGCAATGTCATTGCCGACAAGTATCTTCTCTACCTTGACCTTGTCAGCCAAGGCGTCTCCGAGGAGGACGCGATGAACGTCTTCCACCTAGAGCGTTTCTGCTGCCGCCGCATGATGCTCACCCACGTGGACATGACGGACCTGCTCCTCAAATTCAATCCGGCCGACACGAACGTGCTGGGAACTGCCTCCGTAGCGGCGGCGGCCGGGGAGGACGACGGCGCTGTGGGCATGCCGTAGCAGAGACGACGCTCAGCCGCTCATCGCGTCCGTGGAGGAATGATCTGAATTCGTCCGTGGGCGGCCTGCGCGCTCACCATGATCTCAAGAATCGGCAAGTGTTCGTCAGTGTAGTGATCCTCTGTGCCTCTCCCTCTCTCGTGTTGTTGTGCCTACGTGTGTGTGTGTGTGTGTGCCGGTGTGTGTCGCTGCCGTGCGAAATCACGAAGTGAAAATGAATGGCGCCATCAAGCGATCGCAAGGACCGAAGACCAACGCTAAAAGAGGGGAGGGGTAGGGGGGCTGTGGTGCTCTTTAACTCCAGCGGCATGCATATACACCTATGCATGTGTATGTGTGTGTGTGTGTGTGTGTGCGTGTCACACAGAGAAGGAGACGGCCTCTGATGACCATTCGACGGTGGCCAGCTCGATGGACGCGCGAAAAAAAAAAGGAGCTCGAGGGTCGGTGTGGGCAGAGGAGGAGGGGTGATTGAGCACAAGCACACAGGCACAGAAACAGACAGGGCAAGGCGTGGGCAGTGACGGAGAAGTGAGCGGAGTCGATGCTTCTCCGACTAGCCAAAACCATCCCCCTCCCACACACACACGCACACCTGTGTCTGCTGTCGCCCCTCTCTTGTGCCGCCCCTTTCCTTTTCCCTCTCTCTCCCTCTGCTCTGTTTTGACCCCCCTCCCCCTCCCTCGCCGCCTCCCCGAGGGCACGCCATGAAGCATGAACTTGCAAGCATGCCCATCCACACACACACACACACACACACAGATCCCTTCCCTCTCTGCCTGCCCCTCTCTTGCTTGCATGCTCGGCTTAGTTGGGCACCCCTCCCCATTTCCCGCCTGATCATTGCTTGAGTATGCGCTCGTGGGTACACGGTCACACATACCGAAGTATCCGCGCAAAACGCTAAATTTTTCGTTTCTGGGAGAGGACTGTCCCTCCCTCTCCCTCTCTCTCGCTCTCGCTGCTCTGACGCTCCTCGGCCTTCTGTCATCGATCTGGGAAAAAAGGGTGTGCATCGCAGTGCACGTCTGAGTCGCCGAGTCGCCCCCCCCCCTTTTCCTTCCCAGACCACACCTGAGGAGTTGTGGCGAGACTCGCGACGACGGCCTTTCAAGTGTTGTCATTAAAAATGCCGAGGCCACCGGGCACGGTTGCTGCCGCGGCGGCGACGACGTCCATGTCCTCCACGCGCGCTCGCAAGGATCCGCTTCGCCGGATCGGCAATGGCAATGCTGTCGCCGGTGGTCTCGACATGACGCGCGTCGGCATCCTTAGCGACCGCGAACTTGCCTTTTTCCAACGTCTTGCCTACACCGGGTCGCAGGCGGCGGAACAGCAGCAGCGCGACACCCGGAAGCAGGAGGAAGACCGTCGCCGCGAGCTGTCCAAGACTCGCGCGGCCGGCTGGACCGACACGATCGAGGCACGCCATGATCAATTCGTCCAGGCACAGCAAGACGCCAAGGATGCCGCGGAGGCGCGTCAGAAGGTGCTCGACGAGCTCTACGCGAAGCAGCTCGAGGAGGAGCACAAAGCCGTCATTGCGCGCCAAGAGCTGGAACACCTCAAGGAAGACCCGCGCGGACGCCATCTGCGCTCGATGAACATGCTGCACGAAGCACTGAAGGCTCGCAAGGAGCAGGTGGCCTACAAGCAGATGCTCAAGCGCGAGGACGAGGCGCAGAACGCGAACGCTCAGCGCGAGTTGCAGCTGCAGCTGTGGGGCGACCAGGCCGAGGAGCTGCACAAGAAACTCAAAGCACGCCAGCGCAACGTCGAAGAGAAAAACGCCAACTTAGAAACTGTGCTCTACCAGATCGATCAACGAAGACAGGAGCGTGCGGTGCAGCAGCAGGACCGTAAGCACGTCGATCAAGAGGCCGCCGAGGAGCGTGCCGAGCAGCAGGAAGAAGAAGCGCAGCGTCGTGCTCGAGAGCTTGAGAACGGCGCCTACAATAAGGCGCACAGCCGTCCCGCGCTGACCAAGTCGGAGAAGCTGCAGACTCGTGTGGCCGAAAATGTCAAGGACGAGGCCGCGCTGCGGGCCGAGGAGGAGAAAGTCGACAGCATCAAGCGCTGGGTCATTGAACGCCAGCAGAAGAAGCTGGCGGCGTTCGAAGAGCGAAAGAAGGCAAGTCTGCAGCAGTACCTTGACCAGGCAAAGCAAGAGAACCTGCCGACGTATCGCACGCAGGATGTGTTTGAGAAGAGGGAGAGCTTCCTGCAGAAGCTCTACGACAGCGACGTGAAGCAGCAGGAGAAGCAGCACGAATATCGCCTCGAGATGGAGCAGCAGCGGCTAGAGATGGAGGAACAGAAGGCGGCGGAGGCGCGAGGTGATGTTGTCGGCAGCGGCGACGGCGCCGACGGGAGCAGCTCACGACGACACGCCGCTGCCACGACTGCCGCGGGCTTTCTCAACAAGGCCGAAGAGAAAGCGTACGCAGAGGAGATGCGTCGCTACCCGGAGCAGCTGAGGGCAAAGGAGGCCGAGGAGGCCGCCGCCCGTCGCGCCGAGGCGTTGCGAATTGAGCGCATTCAGAAACTGCAGGCCGCCGAGAAGCGCGAGAACGCGCGCCGCGCCGTCGAGGCTCGTCGTGAAGAGTTTCGGCAGCAGCAGGCCCAGCAGGAGGCGGACGACGCGCGGTATCGGGCCTACATCGACTCCGTGGTACCGGCAGACATGGACCCGATACTGTACCGCAAAGCCACTCAGCTGCATTGAAAGCTGTGCTTTAAGCGAGCGTGTATATGTGTGCGTGTCTCGATGCTCCTGACGGACTACGGCACGGAGGTGAACTGCGTGTCTGGCCTTTAGCGTCTTCAGCGTCCCTCCGTCTTCTCCACCCACACATGTGCGCGCGCTCTCGTTTTGCTTTCCCGTTTTTGTTGTTGTTCTTTGGAGGGGGTTAACGGAAGCTGCCGTCCATCACTCCTCCACCCCGTCAGATGCAGAGATGGAAGATGATGGTTTATGCATGTATGTGCATCAGGTGCATGCTTGCGTGTGTGTGTGTGTGTGTTGTGTGTCTCTCTTCCTTGGGGCCGTCCCACGTCTGTGACTCCGGCTGTGATAGAAGTAGCGCTCTGCTTTCGTTTCGTTGTCGGTTGTATTTCTGCTCCGCTGCCTTGAAGGCTCACATGTCGCGTACGAACTCACGTCGGTGCATGCGCTTCCCTCGTTGTATGCGCGCTGTCGTGTCTCTGACACGTGCACGTAGCAGCGCCCGTTGATGTAAACTAGAAGCACTTTTTTTTTCGTTTCTCCTTTCGCTCTCTTCGTCCTCTCTCTTCCTCAGTCCCTTGTTCTCTCCATCCACCCATCTATTCATTCACCCATCCTCCTCATACGCACACGGACGCCGCATGCTCGCCAAGCCTCAGCACCCAGGCACTCGCCTCCTCCGCATTCCCTCTGCTCATGCATGGACAGATGCCAAGGGTTTCGGGGCATTCGTTGTGCCCTTGCATGACTGTTGTGGACTGCTTTGGCACGGTGTGGAGGAGGCTACGCACGTGTAGCGCTGTGCACGCGTGTGTGTGTGTTTGTGTGTGTGTGCTGCTGCTGCTGCTGCTTGGCAGATGATTAGTGAGGAAAGGGGAGGGCGATGGAGTAGAGCGGTGTTTTAGTGGTGGTCAGGAGGAGGAGGGGGTGATGGTGCACACGCATGAGCAGACACACACACGCCGGCGGAGCAGGGTGCGGGGATTGGAGGTCGGCCTTCTCTCTCTATCGGTTTTTCTTCTTTCATGCAGCCTAGACAATCATCAACCGACACGCGTGCAAGCATTTCGTGGTAAAGAAAGCGCTGACAGCAGCGAAAAGGGGGGTCGTCGGCGATGCTGTGGGCGCTGGCCTCGTGTTCGTGTGCGTTGTGTTCCTGTGTGTCGGTCCTGCATACCGGAGGTCACCACCATGACCAGATGCACAACCAACTCACTGCATAGCATGGCCTTTTCAGCCCCCCCCCTTCCCTCCGTGTTGTAAAGCGCACTCGAGCACCGCCTCGCTGTCGTCGACGGTGTTTGCCGGTGTGCTCCTCCTCTACAGACCCCATCCGCCGTCGTCACCGCTCAATTCGCACCCCTTTGTCTCTACCCTTCTCCATCGCATGCGCCTTGGTTGCCTGCCTGCCCCAGTGCACGTGTTGTCTCCGTGCCTGCATATCTCACAGCCAGCCGATCTACCCACCCAACCACCCCTCCCCTTCCCCACCTCGCACCTCACCGTTTGCAGCAGGGCCTTCTCGTTCTCTCGCCGTCTCTCGCTCACACACACACACACGCACACGTGCGCACATCGTTGCCAGCGCTGAAGGCACAGCTGGAGAAGAACGCAGCCATGTCCACGGCACGTCGCGATGCGCTCGTGGCGATTGAGCAGGAGAAGCAAGCCTACTGGGCCGCGGAGAAGTTGCATGAGTTCGACGCCCCAGCGCCTGGGGAGGCGCGACCGGCGAAGTATCTGACCACGTTCCCCTTCCCGTACATGAACGGCAAGCTTCACCTCGGTCATGGCTTCTCGCTCACGAAGGCCGAGTTCGCCTCGCGCTTCCAGCGCATGATGGGCCGCCGTTCGCTCTGGCCCTTCGGCTTCCACGTCACCGGCACCCCGATCGCTGCGTGCGCGCAGAAAATCGCCAAGGAGATGCAGCAGTACGGCAACCCGCCGCAGTTCCCGGCGGAGCTGCTCGAGGACAAGCCCAAGGCGATGGTGGTCAAGGAGCCGACGGAGGCGCTAGGGCAGCACAAGAGCAAGCGAGGCAAGAGCGGGCCGGCGAAACCGCAGTGGCTCATCATGCAGAGCATGGGCATCCCCGACTCGGAGATCGCGAAGTTCGCCGACCCGCAGTACTGGCTGGACTACTTCCCGCCCATCGCGATGGAGGACTTGAAGAGTTTTGGCTGCCACATCGACTGGCGCCGCTCCTTCATGACGACGGAGCGTAGCCCATACTTTGACCGCTTCGTGCGGTGGCAGTTCAACATCCTGCGCCGCGAGAACCTGCTCAACTACGGCAAGCGTTACTGTGTGTACTCGCCGCGCGACGGCCAGCCGTGCGCCGATCACGATCGCGCCAGCGGTGAGGGTGTGCTGCCGCAGGAGTACGCATTGGTGAAGCTCATCGTCCAGAACCCACTCGCGCAGCCGTGCTTCGCCGAGCACAAGGACATTATCGGCGACCGCAACGTCGTGCTGCCCGGCGCCACACTCCGTCCTGAGACGGTCATCGGTCAGACGAACTGCTGGGTCAGCAACAAGCTCAACTACAAGGGGTACTACGTGCGCAACGCGAAGGGAGAAGACGAAGTCTACATCATGACGGCCCGCGCCGCGCGCAATATAGCGTACCAGAACTTCTACGTAAACGGCCAGGTCGGCACCGATCCGGAGCCGCTCTTCGAGGTGGAGGGAGCAAGCATGGTCGGCATACCGCTTTCGGCCCCGCTGGCGCCTTACACGACAATCTACACGCTGCCTATGGCCACCATCACGGAGGCGAAGGGTACCGGCGTCGTCATGTCTGTGCCGTCCGACTCGCCGGACGACTACATCAACTTTACCCAGCTGCTGAACAAGCCGGAATACCGCGTGAAGCTCGGCATCAAAGACGAGTGGGTAGTGCCGTTCGCGATGATTCCGATCATAGACATTCCCGAGCTGGGCACCGAGGGCGCCAAGTTCATGTGCGAGAAGCTCAAGATCAACGGCCCGAACGCGACGGAGCTGCTAGAGGAGGCGAAGAAAGTGTGCTACCAGCAGGGCTTCTACCACGGCACCATGATCAGTGGCCCCTACGCCGGCGTCAAGGTGAGCGAGGCCAAGGTGAAGACGCATCGTGACATGGAGGCGGCGGACCAGTGCATCCGCTACTACGAGCCGGTGCGCCAGGTGATCAGCCGCAGCGGTGACGAGTGCGTCGTCGCGCTGTGCGACCAGTGGTACCTCGAGTATGGCAAGGACGATTGGAAGAAGCTGGTGCAGGACCACATCAAGAAGATGGACATGTTCTTCCCCGGTGTGCGCAACGGCTTCGAGGAGACGCTGAACTGGCTGGCAGACTGGCCGTGCAGCCGCACCTTCGGTCTCGGCACCTACCTGCCGTGCGACGCGTCTCACACGATGATCATTGACAGCCTGTCGGACTCCACCATCTACATGGCCTACTACACGATCGACCGCTTCTTCAACGTCGGCGCCGACGGTTCGACCGACCTGTGCGGCAAGGCGGACAACCCGTACGGTCTGGCGCCAGAGATGTTCACGGACGAGGTGTTCGAGTACATCTACCACGGCGTCGGCGACGCGGCCACCGTCGCGGGTGCGGTGAGGATGCCGGTCGAGTCGCTGAAGCTGATGCGCAACGAGTTCGAGTACTGGTACCCTGTCGACCTGCGCTGCTCGGGCAAGGACCTCATCCAGAACCACCTGACGATGTTCCTCTACAACCACGCCGCCATCTGGCCGACGGACGAGAGCAAGTGGCCGCGGGCAATCTTCTGCAACGGCCACATCCAGGTCGATAACGAAAAGATGGCCAAATCGAGGGGGAACTTTATCTCCTTGCGTGAGGCGATGGACATGTACGGCGCTGACGCCACGCGTCTTACCTGCGCCGATGCCGGTGACAGCATGGACGACGCCAACTTCGTGCGCGAGACGGCGGCTGGGTTTGTGCTGAAGATGACGACGCTGCTGGAGCAGGCGAAGGAGACGGTTGAGCGCACCGACCTGCGCAGCGGCGGCTACAACGAGTTCGACAAGATCTTCAATAACACAATGAACACGATCATCACCCGCACCGAGGGCTTCTACCACCGCATGCAGTTCCGCATGGTGCTCAACACAGCCTTCCACGAGCTGTCCAACGAGTACAGTCAGTATAAGATGTACTGCGACGACCTCAACGTACACGCGCAGCTCGGCCGCCGCTACTACGAGGTGGTGGCGCTGATGATGATGCCACTGGCGCCACACACGATGGAGCATCTGTGGCAGAACATCCTCCAGCACGAGGGCTCTGTCGTCACGCAGCCGTTCCCGAAGCCGACGGCGAAGCTGGACTACTCGCTGATCGTCGCAAGCCGGGTCATGACGATCGCTCTCAAGGAGATTCGGTCGCAGGTGATCAAGAACGCGAAGAAGCGCGGTCCGGTCGAGGAGGTCATCGTATACACGCGTCGCGAGTACACGGACTGGCAGCGGCAGGCACTCGAGATACTGCACGAGCTCTACGAGGCGAACGGCAACACGTTCCCGGAGGATATGGCGAAGCAAGTTGTCGCCCGCGACACCAAGATCATGAGCAAGGCCCTGATGGCCTTCATGTCCTTCGTCAAAGGCAACGTAGAGAAGTACGGGGAGCAGGCCATGTCGACGCAGCCCGTCATCGACGATGCCGTGATGTTGTCGAACGTCACGCACAACCTCAGCCGCCTCGCCGGCGTACCGGTGGTGCGCATCCTATCCGCCGAAGACGAGACTTACAAGGAGCACGACGCGGCACGCCGCAAGTGCCTGCCTGGTGAGCCGTCCGTTGCCTTGCCGCCAGTAGTGAAGCGCGAGTAGAACGAAACCACGTTGGGGTGTCTACCCTCTTCCAAGCGCAACGCCAAGCAAACAAGGCGCGAGCGGAAGAGAGGCGGGACGAGGAGGGAGGGCACATGTGTGCAGAGCCAAGGTCTTATGCGCGTGTCTTGTGCGCGTTTTCTCTCTGAACAGAAACGGATGAAGTCCTCTCTCTCTCTCTTGGCTTTGTGACGTCGGCATTGCGCACGCGTCCACGCCGCGTTGTTCGTTTTTTTTTTTTCGTGTCTCTGTTGCCTGACGGATGGGTGGCTCTCCGTCATCTCTGTGTGTGGCTGTGTGTCTGTGTGTGTGTGCTTCTCTGTCTGTGGTGGTGGTCTCGTCACCCTCTCACGCAGCCAACCAACCAACGCCTCTGTTCTTCCTCCTTTGTGATATTCCACCCTAAGGCTTATGCTCTCCTCTCTTTCCTCTCTCTTGTTAAAAAGCGGTGAGCCTAATCATCAGCCGAGCTCTCTTTTGTGTGAACCGTACTCCGTACGCTCACGGCATCTCTTGTTTTCTTTGGGCTGGACGCCGTGTAAGGCTCCCGTTGCTCTTCCAGTGTGCCTGTTGTGCATATTCTTTCAATCGGGTGAGCGGTGCTCGGCTTTGGTCGCGGCCGATGATGCGCTTCGACCGTTATGGTCGAGTGGGCCCACGTCTTGCCGCCTCGTCATGGCTCCTCCTCCGCCTCCTCCTCCGTGAGGAGGGCAAGCGCAGAGACGACGAGCACGCAAGGTCACGCGGATGTGCACATGCGTTCGCACTCAAGCGGCACAGCGCCCCCACACAAGAAGCAACGAACTGCCTTTCGCTAACTTTCTTTTTACATGATCCCTCACCCCGTTCTCCTTGTTTCGCTCATGGCTGGCTCTCTCTCTGTATGCTTGTCCCGTTCGTGTCGTCGGCGTGAGTATTTTATGTGTGTGTATGTGGCTACGCGATATCCCTTTCTTTCTCCATTTCGGCAGCCCATACCCTCCTCCCTTTCGAGCGAACGTGAGTCTGAGCACCCTCTGTCTCGTTGTGTGGTATGGACTTGATTGCATGTGTGTGTGTGTGTGCGCTTGTGCGGGTGTGGGTGCGTAAATGTCGATCTCCGTGTGTAGGTGTGAGCACGTTGGTTGGGTCGTTGTTGTTGTCACCGTCGTCGTGTGAAGCACTTCTTTCTTCTGTGATGCTCTTCTCTCTCTCATGTGTACGCACGTGTGCGTGTGTGTGTGTTGTCCCCGCTCTCCCAAGCGTCCTGGGTGGGCGCCGGTGCGCGTCATGGGCGTGAAGGCAGTTTGCCGTTTCAGGTGGCACCAGAAGAAGGTGAGGGACAGCGGAAGGCTAGCGCGTAACGGTGCTCTTGCAGAGAAGCAAACACAGGAAGAAGAAGCATGTATGGCAAGCGTTCTGCGCTCGCGGAGGTGGTGGTGGCGGGGGGGAGAGATGGCACGTGTATGCGCGCGTGCGTGCGCTTTTCGTTATGGCGTGTCGCCGTATCGAGCAAGCACACGTGGAGATGAGCATAACATGTGACCGAAAGAGTCAAGCGACCTCTGTGCGGTGTGCACACGTACAGGGGTGGCGTGTGCGCAGCCTCAAACTCTCCCACCATTCGCACAAGGGAGCCGCTGGGAAATGACAGGGTGAATTAGCGACGGATCTTGACGCTTCGCTGCAGTCGCCACGGACGTATGCATATACTCCCTGTATCGAGCCGCGTTTCTGCTAGCGGCACTGCGAGCGCAACACCGGCCCCCTACCAACTCTCTCTGCCCCTCTTTTCATCTCTGGTTGTGTCCGCCCGCTACTGAGCAACCTACTCTCTCCTACCACGTCCGTCACCTCAGCGCAGACAAGCGTACACGCGTACGCCTACAGCAGTGCGCCTTAGGTTGCGCACTGTGGTCATAGTCTGCGGATGCTCTCTCCACATATCTCAGCCTCTACCCTCCCCCCCCCTCTCTCCCTCCTCTTTCTCTCCTTCTTTCTCATCGCTACGCCACATCTACATGCAGATACACAGAGGCGCCTAGACAGATACACACACGTATATATATATATTGGCGCTGCTCCCCTCTCCGTACCACACCCCATCCCCAGTGCGCGCACACCCACACGCCATCTCAGATCACGACGCGTTTCTGGCCAGAGAGGGAACCATGGGGCAGAACATGCCAAAGCCGCCTGGCGCCGGCAAACCAGAGAAGTGGGAACCTCCTGTGGCGCCGGAGATCGGCAAGCGCAAGAAGAAGCGTGGCCCCGACGCGGCCACGCGTATTCCGAAGGTCTACCCGAACCGCGCCTGCCTCCTCCGAAAGTACCGCCTTGAGCGCTGCAAGGACTACCTCCTCCTAGAGGAGGAGTTCCTGCGCACGATCAACGCCCAGCGCGACGCGCAGTCGAACCTGGAGGAGGGTGCGATGGGCCACTACGAGGCGGAGCTGAAGCGCGTCGAGGACATCCGTGGCACCCCACTGGAGGTGGCGACGCTCGAGGAGGCAGTGGACGACTCGCACGCGATCGTCTCCATCTCTGGTACCGAGTACTACGTGCCCCTCATGTCGTTCGTAGATAAGGAGCAGTTAGAGCTGGGATGCAGCGTGCTGCTGCATGACCGGCAGCACAGCATCGTTGGCGTGCTCAAGGACGACGTCGACCCGCTGGTGAGTGTCATGAAGGTGGACAAGGCGCCGGAGGACACGTACGCGGACATTGGTGGCCTGGAGCAGCAGATCCAGGAGATCAAGGAGGCGGTCGAGTTTCCACTCTCCCACCCAGAGCTGTACGACGAGATAGGCATCAAGCCACCTAAGGGTGTCATTCTCTACGGTGTCCCCGGCACCGGCAAGACGCTGCTGGCCAAAGCCGTCGCGAACCGCACGAGCGCCACGTTCCTGCGGGTGGTGGGGTCGGAGCTGATTCAGAAGTACTCCGGCGAGGGCCCCAAGCTCGTGCGTGAGCTCTTCCGGGTTGCGGAAGAGCACTCGCCAGCGATCGTTTTCATTGACGAAATCGACGCCATCGGCACGAAGCGCTACGACACGGACAGCAGCGGCACCAAAGAGGTGCAGCGTACGATGCTGGAGCTGCTCACGCAATTGGACGGCTTCGATAGCAGCAACGACGTGAAGGTGATCATGGCAACGAACCGCATCGACACCCTCGACCCGGCCCTCATCCGCCCTGGCCGTATCGATCGCAAGATTGAGTTCCCCTTCCCAGACGAGAAGACGAAGCGCCGCATCTTCGAAATCCATACAAGCCGCATGTCACTCGCCGAAGACGTCGACATCTCCGAGTTTATCCACGCGAAGGATGAGATGAGCGGCGCGGATGTGAAGGCAATCTGCACAGAGGCCGGGCTGCTGGCCCTGCGTGAGCGCCGCATGAAGGTGTGCCAAGCCGACTTTATCAAGGGCAAGGAAAATGTGCAGTACCGCAAGGACAAGTCGACGTTTTCGCGCTTTTACTTGTAAAGGCCCCATCACAGGAGGGGGGCGCGCACGAAGTAAGGGTGGAGTGGGAGGATGGAAGTACGAGACACCACTGGGCGGCGCTGCTGGCTGTTTGTTCTCGTGTGCATCTTCTCTGTGCCTACCTTCTTCGTCCTCCTCGTACACGCACACACACACACACACACACCTTCCCTCGGTCTCTTCCACCGATCCTCGAGCGGGCGCACTGGAGATGCGCATGTCTGTGCTTAGGCGCGAGAATCAGTGCGACAGTGTGTGCGTGTGACAACGTTTCGCCCTCGCTTCTTTTTTTTTCTATTGTTGTTTCGAACCTGTGCTGCCTCTGATGTGTCCGTGAAGGCGTGCTCGGCATGTCCCCTCTCTCTCTCGCTCGCTCTGTGCACTCCGTTGTATGTGCCTTCGCCTTCTTCGTTTTATGGATGTATGCGCGTGTGTTTTGTGGGTCTGCCGCTGTTGGTGCCTCGTGGCTTGCTCGTGTGCGGTTCCGTCTTTGCGCGCGATGATTGATTTGATCGGTGGCCTGGCCAGCAAAACCATCATCGCCGTGGGTCATTACGGTGCGGGTGCCACGAAGCGTGTGCCCGCTGTCCGGAAAGTCGCACGCCCATACGCACCCCCGTGCTCTCGCGACGGTGATGTGGAACAGCCGAGAGAGGGCGCGCACAAGTGGCCAATGCGAGCACGAGTGAGAGAAGGAACGAGAAGGGTGAAAAGATGAAAAGAAAAAAAAACGAAAATGGCGGCGATGCGCAGGTGTGCGCCCGTGCTCGCGGGAGAGGTGGCGGTCGGCGGAGTGGCCGCGCATGGCGCACTCCACAGAGGTCACAAACACGTTCGCAGCCGACGCCGTGCGGCACCCACCCACCCACCCCACCCCCTCTTCCTCCGACACCGATACGCGGACGGTGCTCATTGTCTCTCACCAATGACGAAAGAAGGGCCGGGCGCGCGCAAGAAAGGAGAGTGGCGAGACGGTTGTGGAACCGAACGCTCGAAATGTGCGTACACGCACGCATGCGCACTGAAGCTGTAAGCGCTCCCCGGGGCGAGACACCCATCGTAATGCGTTACACGAGCGCCATCCTGCTCCTCCTCCTTCTAATTCTGCTCTCCTCCTCTCCCGATGGGCGCACATGCTTTTTTTTTCACGCATGCGCACGCGCATCAGTCATGCATAAAGCGAAAAGCGCTCATTCTACTTTTCCGCACTCGCTTGTGCTCTTGGTGCCGTGTGTAACGTCTTCCTTACACGCTCTCTTTTCCTTGTTCCCGTATCTGCGCGTACCGGACCAGAGCAGAAAGGCGCTTGCCGCTTGCCCCTTTGCCGCTCCTGTTCTCGCGCATCCTTGCGTTCTGTCGCATCTCTCCATCACAGAAACGGCAAGGGGCGTGCTGGTGTGCGAGCGTCGCCATATACAGAGAGAAGACCGAAGTCGCTGCCCCCACGCAGCAGCAGAGCGCGGAGCTACGGAGGGAGGTGCACGCAAAAACAGCAACGAGCACTTACTTGTACAAGGGCAGCAAAATCAAAATAGATTCGCATCGCGATCGCGCCAGCCTGGGCGTATCTGTGTGGGTCTCTCTCTCTCTCTGCTTTCCCGACTCTCGCACGCGATAGTGTCGCACACTCACCGAGGCGGAGAGAGTGGGGTTCGGGGGAGACAACACAGAACGACCTCTCCCCCTACTGTTGACGCGCTAGTTTTCCATTCCGACTGCGTGGTAAGCTAAAGGCGAGCCCACGACAACAGCCTCCTCGATCCTCCACCTCCTTTTCAGCTTTTCGTGCCCGTCATCTTCCTTTGTTGCTGTGGTTGTGGTTGTTGTGCAACCACATCACTGCTTCAGCGCCTCTTCGCCATCATCGTCACTGAGGGCAGCGCACGCTTTCTCCCCGCACCCTTTCAAGAGGAGTAGTACTCTGCCCCCACCGCCACCGCCGCCACGAGCCCTCTTCTTGTGCCTATCCCTGTGCCTCTCTGCATCGGAACCTGCAACCTTCTTTATCCTGCTAATCTATCATTCACGTTCACGTTCTCTCTCCCCCTCTTCTTTCATACTTATTTTGTACCGGATCTCTTCGTTTTTTGTTGCTGTGGCTGCTGTTCCCGTCATCTTCGTCTCGCTCGCACTCTCTCTATTCCTTCCCTCCCTCCTCCCCCTCCAGCATCTCTTGTGGTTTCGTCGGCCTTTTCCTTTTCTGAGCAGTGAGAGACGGCGCGTGTGCGCCTATTCACGTTTTTTTTTCACGCACACGCACATACATAGCATTTTGTCTTTTTCCTGTACCTAAACAAGTGTGCGTGTGTGCGTGTGCGCCACCCCCTTGCTCCCCTGTTGCTCTTTTGCCTTGGGCCTCCCTCCCCTCACCGACGACTCTCCTCTCTTGTGTTGTCTTCTTTTTCGTGTTCGACTTGGCGTGGCTGTCGTACCTTTTACACGTCTACCTTCTCGCTCGCTGGTGAATTAGCATGCTGCTGTTGCGTGGGTCGTGCGGTGCTCCTCGTCAACTCGCTGTTTCGTCCCCCCCCCTGCCGCCGCCGTCGCCGCCCCCACCACCCTCCACACTCCGGTTGTTGCGTTTTTCGTTCTTCGACGGTTTTCTGCGTTGTGTCTTCGTCTCCGTGTGTCGTGCGTCTGTGCGTGGGTGAGTGACGCCTTACCTTGCCGTGCCTGTGGCGGGCTCGTCCTTTGCGCCATCGGCCGAGAGCCGCCCCAGAAAGACGGCGAAGGCGTAAGTCGACAAGGGCGAGGAGCGTACACGTTAAAGAAAGAGGAGGTGTGAAGGACGGAGTTCTCGAAGCGCGACGCACAAGGGAGAGCGGCGGGACAACGGTCATTGTGTTTGGCGGCATTTCGCGGCTGGCCGGTGTGGACCTCTTCGCCTTTTCTTCGCTCTTGCCGGCAAGAGCGAAGAGGGAGAGAGGGTGAGGTGGGGCGACCCGCACGCAACAGACGAAGGAAATTGAGTCGATGCCCCTCCCCTCCCCCCCCCCTGCAACACCCTCCTGCTAGCCGACCTGTTTTCTGCACACGTGTCTCTGTCTGTCTGTGTGTGTGTCTTCACGTCTCTGCTGTGCATCTCTCCCTCCTCCATCACCTCGGCCCGTGCTCGTACTCGCTTTTCGTTTTGCGGCTGCGCAGGCAGACGGTGGCATCGCGTGCCGCCTCAGGTGAGCCTCACCTACCTCTGTTTTGTTGTTGCTTTTTGGGGAGGTGCATGGGTTATTGCTCCCTCCTCCTCATCCTCCTCTTCGTCGGGTATTCCAGCCGGTGTCGTACCCCACCCCTCCCTCTCTCCCGTCCGCTGCTCTGTCTCCGTCGCTGAGCTTCTCAGCCGAAAAGCGGAACAAACCTGCGTTGCAGCCAACAGGCGACGAGCCCCCCCCCCCACAACAGCCCGAAGGAACCTCACGCAGAGCCGTGCTCACACACGCGCACACATCTTTTTATACATACGCACACCTACACCTAGACGTGGACATTGTACCGACTCCTTACTCGCATATTCTCGTCGCTCGTGTGTGTGTGTATCTTGTCCACCTGCACCCTCCAACGTTGTCTGTTTCTCCTCCTTCATTTCTGTCTCTTCGTGTGGTGGTGACGAGTGGCTGCCGTTGTATGACGCACTTGTCTCCACTCTGCTGCCCCGCCCATCTTTTTCTACCGTCACCTCTTCCGTCTCCGTCCGCGTGTGTGCTGCGTGGCCTTTTCGGGGGGGGGGGAATATATATCTGTGTGTGTGTGTGTGTATCCCTGCGAGGGGCGCCTTTCACGAGTTCGGCGGCCTCGTGTCGTTGTTGAGCTCTTGGTCGCGGCTGTCATTGCTGCCACGCGCGGAACGAAGCCGACGAAGACGAAGAGGAGGAGGAAGGGAGGGGAGGGGGAGAAGTGAAGCGAAATGGGCAATGCACAGGCACGCGGCGTAGGCGGTGGTGGTCTACGCAACAGCAAGGAGCCGATCTTACCCGCATCAACTTCAGTGAACCCGCTGTGCTACCCCTCAAACCTCGTCAATCGCACGAGTGCCCTGCCACTGCCGTCTAGCCGGCAGCCACGGGCGCCGGAAACCTCTTCCATGCTATCACTGAGCACCTTCGGAGCACCTGAACGAGTAGAGAGGCCGCAACAGCAACCCTCCTCGCTATTTGTGGACGGTAAAGCCCGAGGAGGCCGCGGACGCGATGAGGACAAGTCAAGCCGCAGGGTGTTGGTCGCCGTGGAGGAGGCAAGCAACGCCCCTCGCCGGCTCTCCATTTCTCCAAGCCCCAACGCGTTGGCGCCGTCGCAGTCGGTCAGTGGCACCATCGCCTCGCAAAGCCCATCTGCGGCCGTGAAGCCGCGGCGAATGACCAGCAAGGCACGTGACATTCTTCGCGGCATCTTCTTCCCTCGCCAAGGGGAGCTGGAGTGTGTGCTCTCCGGCTTCCTCACCCGAGAGGATTACGCCCTTATGCGGCGCTTCTGGGCACCTTTTCTGACGACGGAGCTGAGGGATAAGTGGTACATCGACGCGGTGATGCTCTCCGTGCTCGGCAGGGATCGTTGGCGGTCGTGGGGTCAGCCAAAGGAGGCCGCTCGTGTCTCCTTCAGCCGGGAAGAGGTGCTGCAGTTGAACCAGAAGCGACGGGAGTGCTACGATCGGCTGCGCGAGCGCCTCACGGAGCTGAGCGGCGCCTTGATGGCGAAGGGCGACCACCGTGGAAGGAAGAGAAATCGGGAGACGCTGATGGAGGGCAACCATTGCCACGAAGTCGCCGTGGCTGGAGTCTCTGCAGTCGAGTCGGATGGCATCTCTTGCAGCGGCAAGGACGGCAACCACAGAAGCGCCGACGCCCATTTGCTTGGCCGCGCCAGCACTTCTCAGCCTGATCGGCTTTGCGTCCCCGACGCGACAACGACGGTGCAGCGCCAGGAGCCGCTGAGCGTGTTGCTCATGCGCCTGCAGACAACCGTGTCCACCAGCTTCGACTGCTTCGACCTCATCGCCGCGCGAGTCCCTGCCGCCATCGTCTCCTCGCTGCCGAGTCAGTATTTCTCGAGCTCCACTCCAGTCGTGTACGAGCAGGTGGCGTACCAGGAGAAGAAGATAGGCGACCTCGACGCGCTCTCCTTCTTCTTTACCATCGAGTCGCGGCGACAGCTTCTCAATGGGCGCGTGCCGGCCGACATGAACCGCAACGCAACATCAAACATGAACGGTCACAACAACGTTGACCCTGGCGACCTCGTCCTCTTTACTCGCGAGGACAAGGAGGGCCCGATCCAGACCACACAACAGCTCTACTCAGCCGTCCGCCACGCCGGGCTGGTCGTTACGACAGCGTGCTCGTCAATGGTGCTGACAGTACTTTTCCACATCGCCGATGTGCTGTGCAAGCGGCAGGCGTTCCGTGACAACAAGGCAAAGGCGGCGCAGCTCGGTATCACACTCGAGCGGCTGATTGGCCGCAAGGCTGCCCCTGTGCACACGTACGCGGATAAGGCAGTGGAGAAGCTTGAGGCGCTCAAGCGCGACGTCGTCACGGGCGAGATGTCGCTGACGGTGCTGGCGAACGAGTTGGTATCGCGCTTCCGTAGCGAGAACCGTGCCAAGATGGAAAAGCTGCGGGACTGCTACCCCGATCTCTTCGCTTACCTGGAGATGGCCGCGACGCCGGAGGAGCGAGATGACTTTGATGTGACGCGGTTGCTGAGCGGGATAGCGCTGAAGCTGATGTTCCTGACCGGCGGTGGCCAGCGCAGCATCGTCGCAGATGACCGCCGTGTGCCGGCTGGAGGAAACCGGATCACAGACGACGTGGCGCTCAGCACCATGCTCGAGGTGCCGATTCTCAACCTCATCTGCTGGATTGGGTGCATGATGGGCATGCCGATCATGTCGAGCCACGGCCTCCTCGCCCCGCAGCACCAAAGCAAGCCGCCGCTCACCCTCATGGAGATGGACGAGTGCTGCGGGGCGATGCGCGTGCTGTTCCAGGCCGTCGGCGCCCTGCCTTGCGGTAACGCTTGCCCGCAGAATATCAAGGAGTGGTTTCCGCTCTTCCCCTTCTACGCGGTGAACTCGGAGGGCAAGCGCGTCCTCCTCTACCTTTACACCGCCCAGGTCACCGCCATCCAACGAGTGCCGCTGACGCTGCAGAAAGACATGATGCTCCTCTCCTTCGCGACGGCGTTTACGAGAGTCATGGGCCGAGGCATGGCGGACATCTCCAACTACTTTTTCGAGCCGAACTTCACTGTTGGCCACTCCCCCTGCAACGCAGACAGCAACAACGGCATGGCCAGCGCGGATGCGACGCAGCGGTCGGCGAGCCCAAGTGAACCGATGTTGCCGTCGATGAGCGGCAGTGGTGCCTCGTGGTCAAAGAGCACGGCCTTTGAGCGTAGGACGTCCCCCAGTGTCTCCCCATCACTGACCACAGCAGACGGCAAGGCTCGCAGAGATGAGTGCCGCAGCTCCTCGGCCTCCTCCGACGCGTCCTCCGCGTGTAGCACGTTGATGGAGGAGAACCTCAACATCGACGTGTACACTTGCATGAATCCGCAGATGCAGCTGTACGTGCGCTGCAGCAACGAGGCCACGACGCGCCGACACGGCGTGACGGAGCTGACGCCTTTCGTGAGCACCACCTTCTACTGTTCGACTCGCGACATTGAGGCTGACCGGCTCGATATCGCGCCGGCGCTCTGCCACGCTGTGCCGAAGCTGCTGCCTAGTGAGGGCTTCTTGACGCTTCGCTGGACATCTGGCGAGCCGTTGGTAACCTTCTGCGCCGGCGACCTCGTCTCCGTCATGGCAGAGCGCGTGGCCACGTCGGCGGCGGACGGCGGTGATGCGACAAGAGTGTCTAGCTCGTCGCAGCAGCAGTCGCGCACCTCCAGTGCACCCGACTTCACCGGCGCCACCCCCCGCGTGCCCGACGGCAATGATGCGTTGGACGCGCTGATGAGTGGAAAGGAAGGTGCGATTGGGACCGCGGACGACAACAGCGGCAACGCGGCAGCTGCGAGGGCGCGGACGCACCTGGCCACCATTGATGAGCCCGAGAAGCACAGCAGTGACACGGTCTCATCTCTCCACAGCCACGCGGGCTCCTACAGCACCGCCTTGGAGGACGACTCCATGGCCATGTCCAGCAGCGGCTGCCCCGTGCTGGAGACGGCGCACGTGTACCAAGGCGTCATGCACGACGTCCTCGACCTGCATGAAAAGGTTAGCCGCCGCATTGGTGTGCAGTGGAAAGTGCTCGAGGTGCTGCCGTGCAGCCCACTCGCTAGGCGATCGTGTCGCATGAGCGGGAGCAACTCGCTGAGCGCGGTGGCGGCGGCCGGGAATCAGGACGAGAGTGACAGGCACAACGCGTACTACAGAGAGGTGGTCCTGCATGTCACGGCGCTGGACATGCCGTTCGCAGTTCCGCTGCGCATCTTGACCATCGGCCACGAACGCGCCTCCATGAGCGCCTTCACCTTCGTCGACCCGAGCGATGATACGGTGTGCTGGTCGAATCCGAACCTGATCGCCTCCATCTTGAATAGCGACCGGAGCCAGGACGGCGGCAAGAGCAGCCGCCCTGCACTCGCAGACGTCATGGCGGCGGCGGCGAATGAGCTCACGCTTCCGGCAGCAGCGGCAGCGGCAGTCAGGGGCAGCCATCCTGTTCCGAGTGGGCTGCTCTGCGACACGGAGGAGGCGCTGCACAGTATTTACTACTCGATCGGCGTTCTCCTCGGTAACGCCATCACGAACGGCGTGCACTTCACGGCTCCGATCGCGCCGTTGGCATTCCTACTGATGAAGAAGGCGATAATGAGCGGTGACTACTCCTTCAAGAACTTCATGTGGCTGGAGCCGGCGGATGGCAACCTTCTAAGCCCGACGCTGCTGCTGAACTCCGCCTACGAAATTCTGAACATGACGGATCACCAGTACGTGGCCTTCCTACACATGCGCGGCCTGGGCAACCCTGACTCGCACATCTTCCCGGTCGTTCACAGTCTTGCCGACGAAATTAGTGAGGGCAAGGCATCGCTGCTGCAGCAGCAGTCGAACTCTCAGGCATCGTCGTCGAAGCAGCAGCACCGTCGGCAAGGCTCGCAATATGTCAAGCTCCGTTTGCATCAGCGATCGTGCGACGCAACGAACGCCTCGATTCCGCTGGACCGCTCGCTGAACACACCCAGAACGCCGGTGAGCGTACTCGGGTACTTGGAGTCGATCCAAGCCTACAACCGCACGGGAAGCGCATTCCACCGCAGCAGCTGCGACATGAGCAACGATAGCGGTGGCGGTGGCAGCTTTATGCCCTCCTTCTTGCTTGGCGCGCACGTGCCTGTTCAGGACGCAATACAAGAGTATCGTGAGCAGCAGCAGAGACAGCAGACAACGGCGATAAAGAGCAGTGCCCCTCCGCTGGTGCTGAATAGCCGAAGCGACGACCAGCTGCACGCGCGTCTGCCCTCGCGCCGCGAGTACATCGCGCTTTACCTCGCGAACGACCTTGCCTGGAGCTCCGTGCGCCGTGACGGCCACAGGGCGAAGAACAAGGAGTTGTGGGTGAGCATGGCTCGCGGATTCATGACCTCCTCCCTGGCGAAGAGTCCGCTCATGACGCACTGCTGCTCACGTGTGATACGCGAGGTGTTGTGCGTGCCACGCAAAGCAAGTTAGCGTCTTCCCTCTTTTCTGCCACCGCCACCCTCCAGCACCGCTGAGTACTCTGCGTGCACACAGACGCGCGCGCGCACACACACACACACACAGGCGCTCTGGCGCACGCAGGCACGCCACCTTCTTCGTTTCTTTTTTGTTGTTGTTCATTGACATCGCTCTATTCGCCTTGATGACGTTGAGGAGTGAGGGGAGGGCACGCCCCTCCTTGCGGTCGTATCACAGGGCCCACTGCTGGTGTGGGGAGGCCTGAGTGCCACCCAGAAGAGGGGCGTGCGCCGCGTGGCGGCCGGCAAAATGGGTGCGGCTGTGAGGTCACCTGCTCTACCGGCGTGTGTGTCTGCTGCTGCTTCGCACCACGCGGATGGAGGGAGTGGGCTCGACTTGACGCCCAGGTAGTGCTGTATGACGTAGAAATGGACATGGTCGGTATCCAACATCTTCGCTCTTCCTCCCTCCCCCCCTCCTACCTCCCTCGCTCTCTTTCCGTGCAAGCGCAACGCAGCGCTCACTCCTGCATTCTCTTTCGTTGGTGCTTCACTCAGTATTCCGCTGCACAGCACACGAACATGGGCCAAGGGCAGGTGCACCGAGTGTCGGCTATCCAGCCGGACGCGCGTCGCGAATGCCCGATATCGACGGCGAAGACCATGACCGCAGCAGCCGCAGCGCCAGCAACGGCCGTCACACCGACCAAACCGCTGCAGTCCAGTGCTACGGCCGACGCGCCCGCCGCAGCGCCTCTATCGCGTCCGTATAGTCTAGCGTCCAAAGCTGGCAACCCGCAAGATGAAAACGGCTACGCCATAGACGGAGTGTGCACAGCGACGAAGCCATTGCCCTCGGCACTCAGAACACCGCACAAGCCGGATGCCGACCGCTACACTGGCGGATCGACAGGGACCCCCCAGAGAGACAGCGTGCATCATCACGGCAGCGGCAGCGCCAGTGTCGCCATCAGTTACCCAGATCACATGGATAGTAGCCGCTTGCTCGTCCCCCTCGCCCTCAATCCCTCTGATATCGACAAGGTCTCTGGCGCCGACTCCACGGGCGCGCGACACGTCTATGGCTCCACCACTGCCGTATCCACCGCTCAGGCGAACAAGCGCCGCGAGTCGGAGTTCTGCGAAGCCGCCAGCGTCGCGGGAGCGGAAGAGGTCTTGAATGCGCCAGTTGGCGAGCTGGAATGCATGGCATCGGGCTTTCTCTCCATAAGTGACTACATATTTGTCGCTGAGTCGCTCAAGACGGTGTCGGCGAGGATGTTGGAGGAGGTGGGCGTCAACAACAGGGGCGCCATGAGCGGCGGTGCCAACGCTCCTCTGCGCCAGATTGTGGTCGACCACCACCCCGATGCAGCGACGGCGTTGACCGCGTCATGGGTGGCGATGCGCGACGCACTGGTGGCTCGCAAACGCGGCAGCGTCCTCGACCACACAAGCGTTGTGAAGAGCCGCGATGGCGGTGCCACCATCGTCAGAGGCGCCACGGGCATCAGCGGCTTTGCGTCCTCGACAACAACAGCGGCGCCTCAACGAGATGACCACGGCGATGCGGAGCGCGCCGCGAACTACTCGAAGATGAAGAGCTTGGATGACGCAGAGACGACAGATGCCTGCGACGAGACCGCGCCGCACCTGTTCAATACCGAAAAGGCGGACTGGAGCGGCGACGACGACAGCAGAGGCAGTGTGAAGACGCGGATGGGCGTCGTCTCCGTTTCCGGGGCGTCGTTGGCGACACACACAGCGGCAGGGCGCGACGACGGCCTCGGTAGCGAGAGCGAAGAGACGACGGAGATGAACAAAACAGTGGCGGAGACGGCCAAGGGCGCTGCGGCGCCGACGACGCCGCTCACATCGCGGCCAATGGACACCGTAGCTCCAATGGCAAACCTGAACGGCGTGTTCAGCGTCACGGGGCACGTGCCAGACCGTGTCCCCTTCCCGCACCTCCCGTCGCAGCCGCTGGCGGAGCTTACCAGGGTACCAGCGCCACCGCCGCGGCCACTCTCCATGTCGGATCTCACCGCCATCGCCGAGCAGGACGACGTGGTGGACTTTTACCTGCAGTCTTTGGCGAAGCGTGTGCGGGGAATTGAGAGCAAGCTGCGGGTGATGAATCCGTCCTCGGTGTTGCGGTTCTTCTTGACCTCTGCGCTTTCCGATGCAGACTCCTCTGGCATGTCGGCTCTGTTGCCCGCCACGACGTCAGTGCCGGTGCGTCTACCTGGCTGCGTAGACGACAGCTCTGCCGCGGACCCGCAAAGCAGTGGTACGTGGATTTCGAAGAAGGAGATCGTGTTGCCAGCCATGAACAAGGAGGAAGCGCAGGCGGCGCAGACCCGTGAAGACGCGCTGGCTGCCATGGGCGGTGACCTTGTCAGGCTGTTCAGCGACACGAAGGACATCACACTTCGCTACATGCTCATCTTCGCCGAGAGCATGCCGCTCGGCATCAACTCGCGACTGAATCACGACTACCTCTTACCCACTGCCGCCATCCCGGAGAACTACGTTGGATGCGGCGTTCACGCGCGCCGCAAGAAGGACTTCTTTGTCTCTATGACGGAGCGCGTCGCGCTGCTGAGTGGGCACCACAGCTTTAGAACGCCCGAGACACTGTTGCTGGGGATCAGCCAGCTGTCCAACCTCGCGTCGCAGATGATGTCGTCGTTTGCGCTTGGTGCCGTTCTTGGCTGTGTATCGCGCTGGCGTGAGCTGCATAAGTCAGGCCATACCGCCTCGGACGAGGTGGTGGAGACGATGGAGCGGTTCGCGACGGCGTACTGCACCGGCTACAAAATCCTCATGAACGACGCGTTCCCCACTATGCGGAAGCAGTACCCAAACCTGTTCATTGTCAGCTCCTTCGCCGTGAAGGAGGAGACCAGTGGAGGGGCGCCACCGATGCTGACGGTCGCGATGTCGATACTCATGAAGCTTCTCTTCCTCTTCGCTGGCGGACGCGAGAGCATCCGCGCCGATGACCGACGCATGATGGCGGATGCCCTACGGGAAGAACAGCAGCGGCGGGCGGAGCGGCGCACGCCGACAGCTGCACCACACCCCTCGCCTGTCTCGAGTATCAGCGTCGCTGCAGTGCCGCCGGTAGCGGCTGCTACCGCCCGTCTCTCGGAGTCGGCAGCCACTACGAATGCGTGGCGCGAGCGAGCCGGCAGTGCGCCACGCAACGCAGCGTCCCTGCCCGTTCCCGTCGCAGTAGATGCGACGGGCGACTTTAGCCTCGTGTGCAGCGAGGGCAAGGCAGGAGACGCATGCAAGCTCGGCGATGATGTGGCCCTTGCCGTTGCTCTGCAGGTGCCTTCTGCCACCCTCATCGTGGACATGGGTGCGCTGCTAATGAGCGGCCCGCTGGCGGCGCACAGGTCGACAGCGGCCTTGGTGCGCACAGCGCGGGCGGTGAGTTGCACGTGGCGGGTTCTGTTTCAGGCCGCAGGCCTTCTGCCCTTTGGCCGTGCCTGTCCAGTGGAGATGGCGAAGTGGCTGCCGCTTTTTCCTCTATACACCCTCAGCACAGGTGCGAAGCACGTGATGCTTTCGGTGCATGCCAGGGCGGCCGGACAGACGCCGCTCAATTTCGGGCCGGTGCTGCGAGAGGACGCCCTGCAGTCTGCGGTTGACTTCATCCAAGATTCGGCGCGTGCGCAGGACGAGAAGAAGCTGTCCGTGTTGGTGCTGGGCACGACGACCAGCGAATGGAGCTTGCACCTGTCACCAACGGCGATCGAGTCGTCGCCGGCGAGCCGCAAAGGTGGTATGAGCTGGCCAAGCACACTTACGCTAGGCAGCCCCGTCGTGCCAGTGATTGCCGCCGCAGAGAAGCCCGTCGCACCGATGTCAGCGCAGCGCTCCTACCATCTCCATCCCTCCTTCACGGCGGCGCCGGCACACTCTTGGAGCAGCACTTTAAATGAAGACTCTTTCCACGCGAAGCCGACAGTGCGAGCCACGCCAGGCATAGCCACGGAGCAGCGGCAGGACTTCTACGAGCTGTGCGCACGCCAGTCCGCGGCGCCGTTCTTGCCAGGTGTAAACATCACGAATCAGGTGCACGCCTTCCCGCTGCCCGGCGGCGTGGCGATGCTGCGGGTGGAGAAGCTTGCAGACCGCTCCCCGGCCACGGTGCAGCGTTTGAAGACGTACCATGACCGGCTAGCGCTGATCATGTCATGGCGGCGTGTGTCGCTGAGCCACTCGCACAGCTGCACGCCAGCGACAGATGAGGTGGCGGCAGCGACGGCAACGGGGCAGACAGGCGATGCCTGCATCACCACCACAGTGGTAGAAGCGCCGGTGCACGAGGGCGATGAGCTCACGATTCGCTGGGGCAACCCGCCAAAGGGCCGAGCAGCCGCGACGGCGATGAGTGTGCAGGCCAGCTTCTGCAACCCGAGCGGCTTCATGAACCGGCGATCGTCCACGGCGGTGCAGAGTATCGCAGTGAGCGAGGCAGCGCAGACAGCATCAGCGGCAGCCGTGCTCAGCGCGCAGGAATCAGTGGACTCAAACGAGTCCCACGCACGCGCGCACAGCGGCCACTACCCCACGCTGGCAGCCGCGATACGGCATAAAAGGAAGTCTCTGCTTTTCTTTGCGACTGCGTTTTCGAGCGCGGCCCCTCCGCCCCCTCCACGCTCCCAGAAGACTTCTCGCGCCGTGTCTCTGGAGACGGTTGTCGCCGCCGCTCCTGCTGTCGAACCGACGGAGGAGAGCTTGCCTGACGTGCACGTCCCTGCGATGCAGCGCCGCCGCATTTGCCTAATCCTGGCAACAGCGAACCCCAGGGAGTTTCTCGTCGTGTTGGACACGCCAAACAGCATTGCGCCCTGTGAGGCTGCGTCGCTCCGCACGCCGAGTGTCGTGGGTGTCCTCCACCACCGCCGGCACTGCGCGCCGTTCACGCGCGAGGTGAGCCGTGAGTGCGTATGGACGAACCCGGAGTTCGCTCAGAGCGCTAGCGCCGGCGTTCCCGCCCCCGGCGCGCCGCCGCTTTCTTGGGCGCCCGCCGGGCTGTCCGTGATCACGCCAGCCATGGCGCTGCAGGTGCCCGTGTTGCTGGGCTGGCTGCTCGGGCAGTCCGCTGGAAATGAGGCAATATTCACCCTTCCTCTGCCGCCATTGGCCTTCCGCATCTTGGGCCTTGCGGTGCAGCTGGAGCTGCCCATCGACGCCGTGCAACTCACCACTGCTGATATGTCCCTGCTGTACCCCGACTGGACGAACACGACGCTGCGCGAGCAGCTGCTGCAAGGGCTGCGAGAGCTACACTCCCGCCAAGAAACTCAGCGGGAGGAGCAGGCGGCTGCCACCTTGGCTAGCGGCGCGGAGGACAAGCGAACCGTCGGACGCGGTATCCTCGATGACCTGTGCATCTCCGGCAGCCCCGCCGTTGCGCTGCGCCAGCACCAGCGCAAGAAGGAGCTGATCGATGTCAGCCTCTCCATAATGTGGAATATCCAACGTGACGGCACGGTGGCCGGGCACGCTTTCTGGGCCGCCGTGCTGCAAGGCATGCGTCAGACACCGCTGCTCGACACCCCGCTCTTCGCCCAGTGTAGCTCTCGCACCGTGCGCGAGGTGCTGTGCGGCTCTTACGACCACCTGGACGAAGACTTCACCTTCAGGAGGTCCTTTATGCTGCTCGTGGAGGACGACGCAACGGGTGAGGGCAGCAGCGCCGCTGGAGGGGCGGCAACGCAGCTCCGCGGCGACCGTCATTTTGCGCGCAAGTCGGTTCTGCGCGTCCTTGACGAACTCCCCCTCAAGGAGAAGCGTTTACTTCTGCGCTTCATTACGGGCCACAGCCTGCGCACGCGTCGCTCGCAGATGGACACGCTGCGTCTGGTCTTGCAGTCTGGATTCGCCAGGGCACCACCGCGATGCGGTAAGGCGAAACCGCCTGTGTGTATGCCGTCTGGGTCGGGCGGGACCCAGCCAGAAGGCGTGGCGATGGTGGGCGGCGGCGTTGTCAGCGCAGAGACGGCGTCGCTCGCGGGTGCTGATGAAGACCACTCACACACCACGGCCTCGTCGTACCTCACAGCATCTGCGGAGGCGGTCGCACGCGCATGTGTCGACGCGACGTTGCAGCTGCTGCCGGTGGCCCACCCGAGCGAGAAGACACTGGTCTTCCCAAACTACTTCGAAGCACTAATTATGGGGTCCTATCGCAAGCGAGTCCTCGGCGCTGACCTGCCCGCCTTCAATCACGCCTCCGGCACCGCCACGACGTCGGAGCTGCAGTTCCCCATGAGGGCTAGCTGGGGCGCCGCAGCAGCAGCGGCGGGAGGGCACACCGTCTCATGTGGAGCAAACTCTGCCGAGAGCTGCGTGAGTGTGCCGGCGTCCGTGAATGGGAGCGTCGCCGCCCCATTCTTCGATAGCGCGGACGTGCAGCTCGCCTGGACACAACTAACGGTGACGCAGCAAGAGACGCTGCGCCGGCGCTACCGGGAGCTGCTGCGGCACCGCTTGCGTGCCGCCCTCTACGTCTACTTGCTCTCTAACGCCGATACGGTGGAAGAGGCGTGGGAGCTAGGTCTCCAGATGGGTTTCACCTCTCGTGCAGTGCGTAGCGGCGTGGCATCAACGACGGCGGCTGAGCCCGGCGGGTGTGCAAGTCGAGAATACAATGACGACGTCGGCGGTGGCATCGCGCTCGCCGGTGGCACCTTCATGCGCTGCGATGACGGGACAGTCGTGTTTGTCGAGCGCGAGACGGACGAGAACGACGACGGCGTCGCCGGCGACGTCCACGGCTTTGGTGTTGAGGACGACCTCGATGACGATCTGTTGGAGGCCGATGGCATGGTGCTAGCGGCCGCGAGCAAGGAAATGACTCTCGACGCGGCGGCGCATGCCGCCTCGGAGGAGCGGGGTGGTGGCGGTACCGACACGGCGACGCCGGGTAACACAGACCACGCCGGGCAGCAGAAGCGGCCGTTACTCCCCTCGGACCAGCTCACGAGCAGCGTCGGCACATTGCATGGCGATCTGTGTGGCGACTCGACGAGGGGGGACAGCCTGAATGGCTACTGCATTGCCGCCACCTTCCGCTTTCCTGAGGACTCTGAAGAAGATGCTGGCGAGATGCAGACAGCCGCCGCTGGTGTGGAAGTTGTCTCTGGCTGCGAAGACGGTAGCATAAACCCCGAAGCGACATCATCGTCGGCGACAGTGACGCTGCACAACCACGACGCGAGGGCAGACGTGGCGAGAGAGTTGGCCAGAGACGGCACGCAAGCCTCCCATCCTGCGCCGCCCGCATCGTCGGGTGCATCAGCCGAGGCCGCCAAGTGCCCCATGAGTGACGACCAAAGTTTAGTACCCATGGCAGTGGCGCCGCCGCGCCACCCCTCGCTGTTGAAAGTCAGCATGATCACCCCTCTATGGAAGGCGCAGATGACCGCCGCGGTGGCGTCAGCGCGCAGCTCATCGACGGCGTTCACAGGCGCAGCCGTGAAGGCGGCAGGGGCGAAGACTGCGGTGCAGGCAGCGACAAACGGAGGCTCACGCGATGCCTCCATGAAGGCTACATCCACCCCTGATGTTGCTGTCACCGCGCATGGCGTTGCTGGGCTGAGCAGGGAGTCGAAGGACGCGCATCTGCGCTCCGAGATCGACTCATGCATCCGCGAGCTCTTCTCCGATGACGCGCCATAGCTGTAAAAGCGCCTTGCCAAGGCTGAGACGGCTGCATCGTACGTAATTCCGCCTTCGCCCCCCCCCCCTTACTCTCCCTTCCCCTGGTGTGTCATTGTGGCTTCTGTCTTTTTCGGATGGAGCTGCAGTTTTCCGCGGTACGCACACGTGCAATCCACTAGCTTAGGCTCGCGGCGTCTTGCGTTTGCGTGCGTCGCCCGATCCACCAGCTGTCGCCCTTTCGTTCTGGCATATCTTGCTTGTCCGTCTTTGTCGATGCTGTACGACGCACACATATACGTGTGTGCTGCTGTAATGGCGTCTGTGTCTCTATGTATGCGTCGGAATAATGCATGCACACCCGCGTGTAGGTACATATAGAGTGGGAGATGCAGTTGCTCGCATGTATATCTTATGTATATGTGTATGTATATATATGTATAAACATATATGTATATGGAATGACGCCTGTCAGCCTATGTCTATTTATATGCATATATGTCTAATTTGTTGCTGTTGCTATGTACATATATATATATATATATATGGGGGGGGGGGGCGTTTGCGAAGAGGCGCCGCTCGTGCTGCGGCTCCTGTTTGTGTGCTGAAAAGGTCATTTTCTTCTCTCTTCTGTTGTTCTTCTTTCTTATTCATTCATGTCTTCTTCGCCGAGCCTCTTCTTGTCGTTTCTCCCTTCCCCTTCCCCTCTCATACACACAGGTGAAAGCGACGAAAAAATACACACACTGCCGGTCTGCCCATCTGTCTGTGTGTTTCTGTGTGTACCTCCCATCTCTTGCACGCGCAAAAACGTGTCTTGATTGTCTTCTTTTTGGTGTGGGCCTCTGTTCTCTTGGGCTCTCTTCTCCTTGCCAACTCCCTCCTTTTCCCTGCCCCTCTCCTTCCTCACGAAACACGCACGCACACGTATACGCGAATCTCTCACGGGGATCAGAAGAAAGCCATCACTAAAACGTATGCGCATCTCTTGTACGATACATTCCTTTTCGGTTGGTGCCGTGTTCCTATACGTTGTGTAACGTTTGTCATCGGTCAAACTAAAAGAAAAAGGAAGGAGTGGGGCGCAGGCGCAGACGGAAGACCACGTTGGACGTGGCCTCCTACTCTTTCCGCCCTCCTCCTGATTCTCTCTCCCTTTGATAGACCCCACACGGGCACATGCCCGCCTTGTCTCGTGCTTCGGTATCCCCCCCCCCCTCTCCCTCCCTCGCTCCCCCTCCCCAGCCATCTCGTCTCTGTTTCGCTCGTTGTTATCGCGTATCATGCATCTACCTCTTCCCTCCCCTCTGTGAATCCGCCACGTGTAGGGCGGGTGGGCGCGAAGAAAAAAGAAGGGAAACCAAAATACGCATCCGCGGACAGGCTGCTTCTCCGCCCAAGGTCGTGCCGTCTATAATAAATTCGTGTTCATCTTAAGCTGCACTGGCGCGCGTTGTCGTTGCTCGTGCGCTCTCCTCTCCTTCCCCCTCATCCCTTTTAGAAGGGAGCGTCTCGCTCTGCGGAGTCCTTCGCCCCTTCTCTGCCCAGCTGCTTTCTAAGCGTAGTTGATCAAATCCTTCGGAAAACTCCATAAAAGGTAGCGCGGGCAGTCATGTGCCTCCTTTCCTCCCCCTCCCTCTCCCTTCCTACTCCGGGGTCGTTGTTTGACCGCATTGATGAAGAGAGAGGGAGTAAGGGACCTGTTGAAGAGAAGGGGGAAGCTGAGGCGTTGGGGGAGGGCTGGAAGGCTGCACATCGGCGAGGGAGTGTTGAAACTCCTGGATAATGGCTTCAATCCCCCTTGGGGGGTGGCGTCGTCTGCGTTTTCCTATATAGTTATATATATATATATATATGTTCTCCCACATGCATGTGTCGGGTGCGTATGTCGCATCATGCCTGCCTCCTCCCTTTTACCGATGTGTGTGTGTGTGCATGTAATGTGTGCACCTGGCCATGTATCTTCTTTACGCGTGCCTGGAACTGTAACAGGAGGGGCGCCGTGCGCCCTTATCCTTCTCGTCTTTCCTTTCGTCATCGTTGATCGCTCTGTCTTCCTCACCCTACTACCTCGCACGATCCTCCTCCTTAGGGCACAGAGAGGTTGTCGCTCTCCGCGCTCGCTCTTCTGCTGCGCATCTTCTCTGCTCCGCCTCCCCTGTGCCGGTAGTGAAAGGCACCTTTGATTCGCGGATGTTTGGTGTGCTGGGGGGGGGGGGGTGTTTCTCTGCGTTTGTTGTGGATGGCACACCTCCCGCGCCTTCCGGGACTTCACACTCGACGGTAGCGGCCACTGACTTGGCCAGTAACATGTAAACCAAGAAAAGGAAGAAACGGACGGTGCTCTGCCATGTATGGACCGCAACCGACGACGGCCACGAGAGATAGAGATTCTCGTGGCTTCTGGCGAACTGAGAGTGCGTATGCATGTGCGTGTGTGTGTGTGTGTGTGTCATCACCAAACATGAATCATACACACGCACTGCAACTCTTGATGCGCATCACCGTGCCGCCGCGTTGTTCCCACCACCACACACCCCCCACAAACACCCGCTTCTCTCCCCGCCTACCCTTTTAGAAAACGCTATTTTTTTTTCTTCAGATTCCTTCTCATCAAGTCCATCGCCCCTCACACCACACACCACCACCACCGCCACCACCTCTCCATCGGCGCACTCATCGTTAGTATTATCGTCGCGGCCACCAAAGCCGGCTCTTTGTTTGTCCGTTTTCTCTTCCTTAGTGAATTCTTTTGGATCGCCTGTGCGTTCTCGCCCACTTTTATGTTCTCTCTGACTCTCTGTGGCGCTCTCCCACACCGCCACGGAGTCCTCCCCCTCCCCCCTCCTCTCTCTGCCATATTACTTTAAAGAGAAAATGGTCGGCGTTCTCGTCATCATCGCCTTCAGCATGGCGGCCTTCTTTGCGTTCATGTTTACGCGCACGACGAAGGTGGCCATGGACCCGACGATGTTCAAGCATTTTAAGCTGATCAAGCGCACAGAGGTGACCCATGACACCTTCATCTTCCGCTTCGCCCTCGAGAACGAGACGCAGACGCTCGGCCTGCCGATTGGGCAGCACATTGTGCTCCGCGCCGACTGCACGACGGCTGGCAAGACGGAGACAGTCACGCACTCCTACACTCCCATCTCCAGTGACGACGAGAAGGGCTACGTGGACTTCATGATCAAGGTGTACTTCGCCGGCGTGCACCCCAGCTTCCCGCATGGCGGCCGGCTGTCGCAGTACATGTATCACATGAAGCTCGGCGAAAAGATAGAAATGCGTGGGCCGCAGGGCAAGTTCATCTACCTGGGCAACGGCACCTCGCGCATCCACAAACCGGGCAAGGGCATCGTCACGGAGAAAGTGGACGCCTATGCGGCCATCGCCGGCGGCACTGGCATCACCCCGATTCTGCAGATCATCCACGCCATTAAGAAGAACAAGGAGGACCCTACAAAGGTGTTCCTTGTGTATGGCAACCAGACGGAGCGTGACATCCTGCTGCGCAAGGAGCTGGACGAGGCGGCCGCCAACGACAGCCGCTTTCACGTATGGTACACCATCGACCGCGAGGCCACGCCAGAGTGGAAATACGATATTGGCTACGTCCGCGAGGAGATGTTCCGCAAGCACCTGCCCGTGCCCGACATGCTCGGCAGCGACAGCGTGCCGCAGAACGCCGGGATCAAGAAGGTCATGGCGCTCATGTGCGGCCCACCACCGATGGTCCAGATGGCGATCAAGCCGAACCTGGAGCGCATCGGCTACACCGCCGATAACATCTTCAACTTCTAACGGCTCATGGTACCAACAGGAAGAAGGGCGCTTCAGCTGCCAGCAGCGTCGCTGCTCCCCCCTTTCTTCGTGTTGGCGGGTACGAGGGCGCACAAGCACGTGCGAATGCGAATGCGAATGGAAGCAGGCAACTGGTGACTCACGGCATACGCGTGTGAGCGACACGCACACAAGCACACACACACACACTGCAGCCCTGCCCATGCCGATCCACTTCTGGCAGTGACAGGGTCCAGTGCCTGCGACGCAAAGGAGGTCTGCACGATACATCGCTGCGCGTGGTGGCGGTGAGGCCCGTGGATGGCGTGGCGTCGGAGCAACCTGCGACCGTGAACACGTCTGTGCCATCCACATGATGGGCGAGATGTCATCACGACTCGAGCGTGTCCCACCCCCGGCCCTCATCGTGCCCACCGCTGGTGTGGGGAGGCCCGAGTGCCCCCCCCCCCGATGGGGCGGGTGCACCGCGTGGCGGCCGGCACAATGGGAACGGCTGTGAGGCGACCCGCTCAGGGGGCGGGTGGGCAGCGTTTGGGGCTGGGGCCGTGCTCCGATGACGGAGTCGGCGCACTGCTCTACCGGCGTGTGCTTCGGCTGCTGCTGCTGCTGCTGCTTCGCACCACGCAGTCGGGGGGTGGGGGGCTTTTATGAGGGCAGAGCGGAGGGTAAGGGGTGTGGTGTATCCGGAGAACCGGACGCGCTGTGAAGGAAAGGGCCCGGCGGTTTTAGACTTCTGGTTCGTGCATGTGGTCTTAAGTGTGCCTTGTCGTGTTGCACGCATCTCCCTGATCACGCTTGCGGATCTCCCGGTCTATCCTTGGGCGCCCCCCCCTTCATTCCGTCTGTCCGGCTCGTCGTCGTCGCCTGGTCAGCTGTGCGTGACTCCTCTCCCGTCTCCGTCGCTCTCTGTCGCTCGCTCGCCCTCTTGCTATTAGTTGGAGCGGGGCCCTTTTTTTTTCTCTGCCCCGCTGTCTTTGAAGCACCTCTGTAGGCGTGGTGGTGGATGCGGGTGTGTGTCGTGTGGTGGCGGTGGCGGTGGCGGTGATGACGTCGAAACGCCTTGCCGCCTCCAAGTGCTGCCCGATTTCATGTCGCAGATGAACCCTCGCGCACCGGGAACTTTCTTTTCGTGTTGTTGCATGTGTGTGTGTGTGTGTGCGTCTTCAGTGACGATGCAGATGAGGAGAATGTTTGGCGTTCACCGCGCCACCGCGTTTGCACGTGACGGTGTCAGCATGCTCGTGGCTGTTGGCCCCGTGAGAGTACGAGGCGAGAAAAGGAGGCGGCAGGAGCGGGCCCCTGATGCATATCTGACTTTCATCCACGCACGCTCCGCCCTCGCGGCCTGCCCCTTCCATGGAGACAGGGGGCTCGGAGGCAGATGAGGAAGACGGGAGGCACACACAAATGTGAAGGAGAAATCGATAAAGCTCATAAAAAACAACGAACACGTGCGAGAGCGCCACATTACCGACAGAGGAGAGAGAGAGGGGGGCAGCGTGCATCCAGAGCAGTGGTGATCATCTGGGAGCCTCAAGCCCAATGGCCAGCAACACTCCGCCTCCCCCCTTCCCCTCCCTCTACCTACACACAACTCGCACTCGCTCTCCCGCGAATTGCATGACGAAGCGCGCATGCACGATGGAAGGAGGAAAGGGCGGCTGTGAAGACAGTGCGGTTGGTGCTCGCTCCGCGGAACCACGCCCCCCCCTTGCTTCCACTCTCCCCCCCCCCCGCTCCACCCGCTTCTCCCGGCAAACCCTTGGCTGACCGCGCCTTTGACGCGCTTAACCGAAATCCAGTCTCCCTTCGTTTTCCGCGAGTTTCTCGGTCTCCGTCTCAGACCCATAGGAGTCGTCTTCTCTCTCTTTGGGCCAACGGCATCGTACACACACACACACACGCTACCGCCACCATCACCACCACCTCTTCCTCTCGAAAGGCCTTAGCGAATGGCGTCTGCAGTGGACAGCAAAACCGCCAGCTCTTACCCGCTCGGCGGCACGGTAAGTAAGGCACTGCTGATCGTCACGCCCGCCTTCGCTCGCAGGCAAGACTTTGTGCAGTACCTCAGGTATAAGCTCTACGATGCCGGCTTCATCGTTGTGCGTGAAGAGCTGCGCCTGTTGAACTGCGAAATGGCAGAGAAGATGGCGATTGAGCTGGACCGGTCGCTTGTGCCACCGGCTGTGGTGCCTCCTGCACAGGCGGTGGCTGATGGTGCGCCGACGTCAACCGGCTTTCCCACGTCACTGCTGCCGGCGGCGCATGACCTGGTAGGCACGGCATATGTTTTTGTCCTGGCTCGCACAAAGTGCCATGAGCTGCTGCAGTCCTTCATCGAGACACAGCTGTTCGGCGAGGACGCCGATGCGCTGGACGCGTTCCTGGGGGAGCATCATGTGCAGGGTCGCAAGCTGCCCCTCTGGACGTCGCTGACGGCGAACGGAGCAAAGAAGTCCGTTGCACTGCTGTTCCCTCGCATGCTGGCCGAGGATGTGCCGACGTCGGCCGTGTCGCGGGAGTACGTGCAGGCAAATCTGAAGCAGGCGCTGGTGCCCACCTTGGCGGCTCTGGCCAAGCAGAAGCCGGAGAACCCGCTGCGGTGGCTGGCGATGCAGCTGCTCACGAACAACACGCAGGCCCCGCCGATGATTTTGAACCCTTCCTAGCCTGCGAGGTGTGTCTCTAGGTGCGATGCAGGCCCATGTCTTGTCCTCCGACTCTGTCTATCAGCCGCAGTGGCAGCGGGGCCCCACATACGTGACGCCCTCCCTGCGTCTTGCTCACGTTCCCTTTCTTTATGTAAATCAGAAGCGCCCATCACACGCGCACCGAACACACAAACGCCCCGCAGCTCCGCGAACGCAACAGAAGGACACTGACGCCTTCCCCGCATGGAATCACACGTGTAGCTTGGCCCAGCTACACCGCCAGCGTTGCTTGCCCCCCCCCAACGACAGCGAAACGAAGAAGCGCCGGGATCCATGCCAACGCGCCACCGCTGGCCGATAACGCTGCCTCCCACTCGTGGGCACGGGGGGAGATGGCGTGTTTGTTCATGTTCTCCCTTTTTCGGCGCTTGCGCGCAGCAATGCGCGTCGGCATTCGGCGAGTGCTGTGGACAACACGCATCTCCACGCAGCTCTGCGCCTCCCACACACCCGCTCACCGCACTTGCGCTTGAGTGAGAGGGCTGCACATGGATGCCCTCGCTCTCTCTCTCTATATATATATATCGTGTACTGTCTCTCTCCCTCTCCTGCTTCCATCTTCTCGTCCTTTCCGATCTAGACTCACTGCTGCACCCGCTGGTGTCTTTCAATGCAGCAGCCGCTCGCTCGTTGTTTCTTGCTCTTCGCCAGCTGTCTTGCTGCTCTTCATCTCTTGCGCGTTTCTTTCCACCGTCGACGGTGCTGCGCACTGCCATGATGACGTCGCCTCCCAGCGCACGGCCGTGCAACTTCGAAGACATTGACATCTGTCTCTTCAAGCTACTCTACAGCCCACCGCTGTCCCTCGCGGCCCTCGTGCGCGCCGGACTGTTCACCGAAGACGATGACTTGCGCAGCAGCAAGCGGTCGGTCACCATGCCCCTGCTCCTTGTCGCCTCTCCCCCGGCCTCAGGCGCTGCAGGCGGTGCCGCGCTGGTGTCGCCGGCCGCCGTGATATCTGCCTTAGCTCGTTGCAACGGTGCCTCTTGGAACAAGGAGAACGATGGTGCGAGAGTTGCGCAACCACAGCGGCCACCAGCCCGCCCCCTGTCCGCGAACGCCTCCCCCGCACTCGTGACGCCGTCACCTGCGCCAGCGGCTTTCCCAAACGTTGCAGCCTCCCCGATCACGACGGCTGCAACGACCGCTGTTCCATGCATGTCCTCCGAGGCACTGCGGCAGCGCCGGTGCTGGATTTGCCACCGCCTCCTCGTCGTCGCACTCTGTCGCCCCAGCTGACCCGGAGCTCGATAAGTGGGCCTGCAGCCTGTATTCGCTCTTGGGTTGTTATCGTCAGCATGAGCGGCACTGCCCGCATCCATCTCTCGATGGCTACCGACGCCACCACCATCTCCGTCACCACCGCTGCGAGACCGACAGCGTCATCGAAGAGTCTTCGTCATCTCCACGAAAATCATCGGCCGCCTCCTCATAGGACCGTCGTGGCTGGCCAAACCACCGTGTGCTGGCGTGTGGCAAGGACTCTGTCGAGCTACACTTCGTACAGCAGCTGCACAGCGGCCGGCCTCTACCACGACATGCTCCTCATGCGCAGACAGCGCAGCCGCAGCAACAAGAAGGCGGGGAGGTGCGGAGCATGAGTGGCAGGGGCGAGGCAACCAAGCGCACACCGCTGACTGTGGAACAGAAGGCGGCGCCACACTCCGGTTAATTCTCCCAGACTCTAGCTACGAGCCGAGCCTCACAGGCGGGCATTGTGCGCACCGGCCCGCCGATGTCCCTGCGAAAACCACCTCGCTTGATTGCAGGAGCGAACTTCCAAGTGAGACCAAAGAGACCGCACAGGTGGCGGCCATGACGGCGACGGCGACCGCAGGCCGCGCAGCAGCAGAATGTTTTGAGCATCCTGCTGCCACTGCCCCACACGCCGCCACCACTGCAGCAAGAACAGCTACCCTGTAACACCCGTCACGACGCGGCTCGCGCGTTGCAGTGCAACCGTCCTCGCTGCCTCTCCCTCTCGGTGCCGATCCTGTCCATAGCGTGTCGTACACCTCCGCCTTACTTCTCTCTCGCGTGCACTCACGTCTGTCTCTGCTTCCGTTGCTCCTCGTGTTGGTGTGTGCTCTCGCCCCCGAACGCATGGATGTGAGCCTTGCGCACTGGGCGCGCCCACACAGCCCCGCAGGCGCGCAAACCCGTGTGCGGTTCACAGGCACACCTTCGAGCCTTCTCAGTCTCCATTCCTCCCTCCCTCCCCCCGGCTCTCTCATCTGACCTCCTTCTTTTTCCATCCGCCAGCGGAAGAAGGCGCGGCCTGTGGCGTTTACTCGTGGCCATAGCATCGGCCTGCTCAGCACAGCCCTCCACGCACGAGCGCGCGCACGGAGGCGCGCGGGCCTAAACGCGACTACGCTGCGTAGCCACTGCACCGCCACTCCCTCACCCTCACCCTCTCCCAGCGACCAAGGTGGTGGTGTGTTAACACTGGCTGGCAGAGAGGGCGCGGGTGTGAGGTCACAAGCACGCTCCGATTGAGGTAGTGGTGATGGAGGCGGTGGTTGCCCTGCGGCTGCTCACCATCCATATTCTCGCCGCACTCTTACTGGTGCTGCCGTCGTTCCCTCTCGCGGAAGGGCCGTGGCCGCTGAGTGTGCAGGCTGCACACCGTTCCACAGATGCGCACGCCGAAGGGCCGAGCATACATCCCCGCAAGTACTACCTTGGTAAGTATGGCGCACACTGCATCAGAAACTTGACGGAGTTCGTCGCGTCCGAGGACGCTGCAGAGCGCCTCGCCTGCTTCTCTGGACGTGGCGTTCGCGTGGCGTTACTCGAGACCGGTTTGTGTGCCGGCATCGCTGAGCGCAGCCGTAACTCCGTTACCTGTACGAGTGTCGTGCCTGGCGTGGCGTGCGAAGATGCCGGCTGCGCTCACGGGACGCGCAGTGTGAGCGTGCTGGCAGGACAGCTCTCTGTGTCGGCACCGCTGCCTAGAGAACCACTGGAGGAGACTGCGTGGCGCAACAGAGAAACACACCTCGCCTTGGCTGATCAGTACATCGGGCTCGCCCCTGACTCCACGGTGCGCGTGTTGCGTATCTTCGACAGACAAGGGCGCACAAACCGACGCCACCTCGCCCGCGCCCTCGACCTGCTGCTGCGTGAGGCGGAGGACGGCGAGGCAGGTCGCCTGCACAGTGCGTGGAACACATCCAGTGCGCACATCCGCCGCCGCGACGAGACCGTGGATGTGATTAGCCTGTCCTATGGCAGCAAAGACTACCACAGTAGCCCGCAGGTGCAGGACAGGTTGTACCGGCTGATGCATGAGCACGGCGTCATCGTCGTAGCGGCCGCCGGCAACGACGGGGCGCGCTTCGGCAGCGTGCGAAGCCCAGCGGACATGCCCGGCGTGTTGGCCGTCGGTGCCCTGAGGATGGAATGGCACGGCAGGTCGGCACAGACAACGCAGGCGTCACGCACTCTCGGCGACTTGGCGAGCTCCCTTGCCGCCGGTGGCGGTCACAAGTCTGTTGCGCATTTCTCTGGGCGTGGCCCTACCACATGGGAGCTGCCCTTCGGTGCAGGACGTGCAAAACCGGATCTCGTCGCTCTCGGCCAACACGTGTGGGCTGTCCAAGGTGTTTCGGCGGCGGCGTTCTCCGCTGCGGCTCCACGGGCACGTAGTGCTTCACCTGCGCTGCAGCTGCGCTCCGCGTCTGGGACGAGTATTGCCGCCCCTATCGTGGCCGGAGTGGTGGCGCTCTGTCTCGAGGCGGCATGGTCATCTACGTCCGCTGTAGCATTAGCACAGAACATGACCGGAGGTGGTTCTTTCCTTGACGTGCGTCAGAATCGACTTGCCCGTGTTTCCGATTCGCTGCGGGTGCGTGAGGTGATCTTGCGGACGGCCGTTCCTCTGGGAGAAGCCGCCGCATCACTGCCGCCATGGCCTCACTCCGCACCCACCACGCCTTTACACAGCGACTCCTCCTCGACGGCGTCAGAGGCGCATCCTCGCCGAGTGCTGGCTGGTGTGCCACTGCTAAAGCTTTATGCCGGCTACCTTCGCCTGTCGCGAGTCAGCATTCTCTCGCAAGGAGCGGGCGAGGTGCAGCCGCTCCGCGCGCTGCACGCCATCGTCGCGAAGGCAGCTGCGTCCTCGGCCATCGATGCACCGGAGGCGTTGCGCAACTGCGCCTCTTTCGCCATACCAACATGCGTGCGCATCGGCTATAGGATTCCACGTTGCAGCAACAGCAGCAGCAGCAGCAGCAGCAGCAGCGGGGACATGAGCACCCCGCAGAGCTGTCAGCCTCCTCATGATCCTGACGGGAAGGCACACGGCGACTCGCCGTTGCCGGGTAGATCCGGCATGTCCCTGGACGCACCGCCCGCCGCGTACTGGTGGCCCTTCTCCGACCAAGCAGTCTACCCCGGCGCCACACCCGTGCTGCTGAACATTTCTCTCCACCTCTGCCCCCCTTCTTCGCCCGCTGCCGCAGATCAGGGCACGCGTGACGCTGCCGCTGCAGCAAGTGGCAAAGGTGCACGTCGAGGGTCAACGACGCATATCCACGTCACGCATGTAATCACCAAGGTAAGCGGGCACGTGCGTGCGCGTGAAGGTCATCCATCACGGAACAGCAGTCACCAGTGTGACGCCTGTCCTCTCCTCTTTGAGGGTGCGAAGAGCCGCCACCGTGCGGGCTCGACAAGCCCGACGCGGCTTCTGAACTTGACGGCACGGAGCGCCTCTCCGCGCGCATCATGCAGTGACGGAGAGGTGGCTGGGGAGGGGGCCACGGTAATGGGGCCGCGACACACACAAACAGCCGTGTGTTCATCTGTGAAGCGGTGGAGCACGCAGCAACGGTGGATACACCACCTTCTACGCGTGGCGACCGAGCTCACGGTGGTGGCGAGCAGATCGCAGACGCGCGCTAACGTGGTAGAGCAGCTGTCGCCGCCACCGACATCTTTCAGCCTCTCCGTCGCCGTCTCCTCCCCCGCGTCCGCGCACACGCATCTTTGCTACGACGTCGCGCGCGAGACAGTGGCGGTGTGGCGGAAGAAGGGCAAGAGCTCGCCGGCCAGCGAGAAGGACGCCGCGGCTGGTCGGCGCTCGGCCGACGGTGACGATGGCCACGACAAGCAGCATTCAAGGGACGGTGCGCAGGTGCCAGCAGACCACGACCGCTGCGTTCCGCTTTTTCATCTGTTTCGCGCGCTGAGCGTGGAAGGCGCGCTGCATATCTTCACTGGCAGCTCCTCCTCGCAGCCCGCGCTGACAGTGCCGTTCGCTGTTCGCGTCGTGGAGCCGCCGCCCCGGGTGCAGCGGGTGCTGATCGACACAAGTCTCGATTGTTTCAACCCTACGACGGCCACCTCGAATTTGTTCATCGCCGGCGACGACCCACACGAGTCGGACGCTGGCGGCGCAGGCGCGGCACTGCGGCGCGGACGGCAGCGTCAGCGTCACGAGCGCGCCTACGCCGAGGCGAGTGGTGGCGATCACCCATTCACAAACCTCGCTCTGCTATACCTCTACCTGCGCCACACACTTGGAATGGCAGTGGAGACGTTCCCGCTACTGCACATGAGCACGATAGCCACCTCGATCGCAGCTAGCCATAGCCCACCGCTCTGGCCCCCTGCAGAGCGCACCTCCAACGTCTCCCGCACTGCGCAGAGGGCACCCGCAGGCACTCTGGCACACATCGGCACGCTGATCATCGTCGACCCGGAGCGGCCGCTGACACGCGGTATGCGGCGTCTCCTAACGCGTGCGGTGCTCGGCGGCGGCGCGGATCGCTCAGCGGACGGCCTCAACGTTCTTCTGGTGACGGACTGGTACAGCGCCGATCTGGCGGCGCAGCTGCACTGGGCGCGCGACGAAAGCCTATACGATGCAGAGCGCTTCTCCCACATCAACGGCACCGACGCGACGGACGAGGTGGCCGGTGCCGATGGCGACAGGGATGCTGTGCGCGACTTGCGGGCGCTTAGGCAATCGGAAAATGGCTCTACCCGCGGCCTCGCCGGCTCCAGTCACGTGCCGTCGTGGAACCGTTGGCTGTCAGAGGTGACGGTCGCGTCGGGCAGTGCGGCCAACAGCAGCGACTGCGATGGCGCAGCCCCTCTGGGCAGCGAGGGGCTTCTAGACGGAACATCTGAGTTGCCATTTGAGCTGAGCGAGAGCATCGTGATAGACGGCGCTGTGTTGGTCGACGCTGCCGCCCCGAGGAGGAGGAGCGAGCCTGAGGGCAACGCATTCGCCTCGCACGGCGGCACCGTCACCTCGGCAAAGGTGGTCGCTCTCCGCTCTCTTGGGCAGCTGTGCGCCGCCGGCGTGCTGCGATGGCGTCTCCCCGCGCAGGCAGCAGTGCAGCGACAGGCAGGGAGAGCTACCGCGGTCGGAGCTTCTAAAGGGGTACGTGAGCCCAACGTTTACCCAAGTGGTAACGGCACCTGCAGCACCGGCGACGCATCGAACACCTCAGCTATGCCTTCAACGCAAGAGGGTGAGGCTGTCATATGCAATGTCATGCCAAGCTGGGCGCAGCAGCAGCGGCGCCTCGTAAAGCGCACCGTCGTCAGCACAAGAGACGGCTCGGCGCCGGCGGCTGTGGTTGAAGACGGCTGGGAAGATGTGCCTGTCGCAAACGGGGACGGACGTCTCGTCCGCATCGGCGGACTGGAGGCGGCCGAGGTCAGCACAATGGCACCAGCAGCAACGGGCGCAAGCGACGCCACGCAGAGTCTCACGCACGGTGTGCTGGGCTTTCTCACGCTTCCCCCATCCTCCACACTCGTTTCCACCGTGTCCGCCAACCGCTTCCGGCCTGGGCGCATAGCGATCTTCACGGACTCGGACTGCCTGTCGGCCTCGGACCACCACGCACAAGCCGCCCTGGATGAGTTGGAAGCTCTTCTCTACCCACCTTCCGCTTCGCCATCGTTACCCGTGACGACCTGCGCGACGTGGGACTGCTTTTCACGCACTCCCGACGGGCAACGGCTGCTCCAAGCAGAGTCGGCGCAGAGCTCCGTGTGCGTCGAAGTGGTGAAGGAGCTGCTGCTGTGGCTGCACACGGGAAACCTGCACCGCTGGCGGGACTCTGCCCAGCTCCAGTGTGAGGCGCGTACGTGGGCACGAGCACGGCATCGGAGCACGGCGGACACCACCCCTGGTGCAGGCAGCGTGCTCGAGCCCAAAGCAGGGGAGGATAGCGTTGAAGGTGATCGCGAAACAGCGAACTTCGACGAGCTGCTCGGAACGGCGCCAGAGCGTGCGCACGTCGGCGAGGTGGTGTGGCGGTTATGGGCTTCTTTGGTGGAAAGCACAGAGCGCGATGCAGCGTCGTTCCTTGTCGATGGTCCGAAAGAAGGGACCCGCTTTCAAGGCGACTACGCAGCACATCAGGAGAGCGCCGCGGCTAACGTGATGCGCGCCTTGATGGTGAAGTACCATGGAGACTGGCGTGCACATCTGCTGGACCATAATGTGTCACCGCCAAGCACCGGCGCCGCCGGCGACTCATACTCACAATCTCTACGCCCCGCGCGTGGCCGGCGGAGCGGCATTGCGACCGTGCAGCAGCCAGAGCAGCATATCTCCTTGATAGAGAGCCTGCTGCCGTTGTGCGGCATGCTCAACGCCCTGCGGTGGCTGCAGCATCCGATGGTGCTTGGTCAGCTCATGGTTAGTGCAGCTGTCGTGATGAGCGTGTGGTTGTGCCGTGCAGGGGGTGGTCGTTGGAGAGGCCAACGCGCGTGACTGCCCTCTGTCGAGTTCGTCAACTGTGGCGTGTTCGCTCTTGAAGATGCTTGTTGAGAGGATGCACACATGCGGCAGGAAGAAGTGGGAAAAAGGCGATGAGCTGATCAAGGGCGTCGGCGTCGGAGCGTCACGGTGGTGCGGCGCCTCCTCCCTTCCTTTGTGCGTTTTCTCGATCTCGCCACCTCTGACCGGATGCAAGCGAGGGGAAGAGCCGGCGCGTGTGTGCTGTCGTGAGCGCGACTGGAGTATGTCTGCGACTGGGTCTCGTGTGGGCTGCGCTTCGGGCCATGGCCATCGGCCCCAGTGCTCTCGCGCCCCCGCCACCAGGTCAGCGGCTCGAACAGCAAAGCAGAAGAAAAGGATCGTCCGGCAGTAGTCATGGCACGCACCCACGCACAGGCCCACGCGGTTGCAGAAGGAAGTTGCCCCACGCTTACGCGTGCCACCACACGCATCACCCCCACCACGTGCGCGTGTGCGTACGTGCGCATGGTTCGTGGAGCAAGGCCCGTGGCCGCATGATCTGCGTCTGCTCCTGTTGCTGTTGCGGTGGTTTTTCTCCGATGTGTAGTCGGGGTGTGGCCCGCCACGGCAACACCGCCCTGCCCCCCCCCCTCCTCTTCTCCGTCACCTCTTGCCTATACGTGCAGAGGAGGGCTCTCACTGTCTCATGCTCTGTCCCTCTCTCGCTCTCTGCTTCCGCCCTTACAACCCAACCACCAAACACCCCTCACCACCCCTCCTGCTGCATCGGGGGGCGGACGGGCACCTCTTCCTGCTCGCACTCGAGAGCAACGATTGAGTGTTTTCTACCCGCGCTCAAACCTGCCCGCGCCCCCCCCCCATCCTCACACTCTTACCGACGGCTGTCAGCTCTCCACCCTCGAGCGGGGCACCGATGAAGTCGACTCGCACTACCGCAAAGGTGCGTTCTGCGTGTCTTCCGTATAGTACCACGATTCGCAGCAGCCGCCAGACAAGCTCGCTGCTGTCACGAGTCGCCCACAGCGTTGGTGCAGTGGTGGCGAAGGTGAATCGTCTGCGACAGCCGCCGTCGCGCGAGGCGCACAGTCCATCAGGACTTGCTGAGGGTCTACTGTCATCCTCCTCCTCAGCCAAGCCGCCGGTGCTTGCGTCGGGCGCCATCCTGCGCGACCTCGCCTTCTTCACGCAGGCGTCGGAGGTGAGCTTCTTTTGTACCGGCCCCTTGCTTTGTGCGCAGGTGTTCGGTGTGGCCCCGGGGGACGTCTTCGAGGTGGGCGGCGGCCGTGCCGTCACGTCTAGCAGCGACGTTGACGCAGAGGCCGGCAGCCGCATTGCGGGGGAGGCGATCGTTGTGGTGGGCACGCGCAGCGGCAGGTTGTGGGTGTGGGCGTACGGCGATGAGGCGGCGCGAGTACTGCGTGTCCCTTCGAGCACCACCCCTGCCATATTATCGAGTGCGGCAGAGGTGCGAGCCGCCCTTGTGGAGCACTACCAGCTGCGCCAACTCGCCCACCCGTCGCATCGGCAATGCAGCGCTGGCGGCGGGAAGGCAAGGGAACAGGATGCCGAAGCGGAGCTCGTTCGGACCGTGCGCGAGGCCTTTCAGAGTCTCTGCACCCGCGCACACGAGGAGGTGCAGCGGTTGTACACGCCAGATCAGCTGGCATTCTTGCAGCGCGCTCCCGACTTGTACGCGGCCGTCACGAAGCGTGTTGATTGGGTGGCCAGCTCCTCGGATGCCGTATCACTCGCGGTAGGAGTAAACTCAGAGCCGCAGCGTCAGCAGCCGGATCACCCTCCAGAGATGTCATCTTCGGTTCTCCCGCGTTCAATCTACTCAGACATCGCCCGCCACGCACAGCACGCCACCGCGGTGGTTCTGCTTGCACCGCGCGTATCGCTGGTGACTGGGGCTGTCGGTTGGGTTGGCGAAGGGGACGTGGTGCTGGCCGAATCGCTCGGCGGCCAAGGGGGTTGTTCTGAGGCGTCTCTGTCCGTCTCGGTGGTGATCTGAGCTTTCAAAGGGCACAAGCAGCGGTGCACTTCTGTTTGAGAAGGTGACGCACGTCGGCGGCAAGTGGAGGTGAGCGAAGCAACACAACGTGCAGCTGCAGCACAGCGAGTAGTTGATGGAGCTGCTCAGCGCCAGGACACGACGCGCGAGAGGGGCCTCCGACCCCTCTCGCTCGCTGCGCGTATGTGTGTGTGTCTGCTCTCACATCTGTGTCCCCCCCCCTGCACGCGTGTGCAGAGGTGAAGAGAGCATCAGCGAGAAGCGTTTTTGCAAGACCTGTGCTGCCGAAGAGGGGAGGCATGCCCTTCACAGGCGTCAGCACCATTGCAGCGACGGCAGACAGACATCGGCGGGAGCCGTCGTCAGCGCACACAGGCACAGGAACTTAAGGAAAGGCGGATAATAAGAACGCCACCGCAGCTTCCATCGTGACGCTGAAGCGAGGGGCCTATCTATGGGCGACGCACGACTGCCTTGGGATGTGTTGCCTAGCGCACAGCTTGGCACGAACGTCTTGCATTTCCGATGTACGTAGGTGGTGCGCTCGTCTTTGCTCGAGGGGCCCCTACCCCCATCCACCCTCGCACTCAAGTGTGTGTGTGTGTGTGTGCCTACTCACGCAGAGGCACACGATGTTCAGCCTTTCCGCACTCACCTCTCTCTCTTGCCTCCCCCCCCTCCTTTCTTCTCCTCGCCCTCCTCTCTCGTGTAAAGTCGTTGCGGTACGCAGTACGCGCACGGCCGCACATAATCTGTCACAGCAGCCGAAAACAAAGACAAGTGTTCTCGCTGCAGCTCCCTTGCGGTAATTCGTCATCCTTACTGAAGTGTCTGCGTGGTAAGCGCCCAGGCAGCTCTCTGAGCGTGCCTACTCGTCGAGTCGCACGCATTCGCCTGTTTTTTTTTTCGTTGGTTCGAATTCGTTTTTTTGTGGCTCCTCCGCTGGTTACCTTCGCCTCCCCCTCTCCCCTCACCCTCCTCTGTTAGCCATGTATTATGACAGCCGGCTGCGCCATGCCGCCCTGCTCGTCCTCTTCGGGCTGCTGCTAATCATCGCCGCCCTGTACGACAACGTCTTCGATGACTTCGAGAACTCGCACGCCGCTGAGCTGCAGGAGATGCGTGCGGAGGCGCACGGCGTCGGGACGCTCCTGTTTGCGTCTCGTGCGCCGCACTGGCGAGCCGCGCCGCTAGCACTCAACCGGCTCGAAATCCCGTACGTGGCGGACATTTTCGTCTCCGAGTACATCAACCGCACCGTATCACCACGCCTCAGTGACGTGCGTGATGTCCGTACCCTGACGTCGAAGGACTTGTTTGAGCAGGTGCAGCTGTGGCGCAGACCGGGCAGACGCGCCGAGCAAATCTCGAAATTCGTCGACTCGTTGACGGAGAACGAGAGGGTGGCTGCGCGTGCGGAGGCGGTGCGCCAACGTCAGCACAAGTCGAAGACGCGGCGCTCTGCCGAGTCGCTGCTCAGCCTCTTGGCCGGTGGTGGTAGAGGGCATAGCCACGACGACGACGACGCCGCGGATTCTGGAGCGGCCGATGACGTGGTGAAGGTGCGCTACCCAAGCAGCCTTGTTCTTCATTATCACGGCTCGTCAGACTTGTTCTCTCTCACCTCCAACAACGTCCAGCTGGTGCCGTACCCGTTGGTCCCTCCGCCAGTCACGACGCGGCTCAGTGAGGCGGCGCCGCCGCCGCACGCAGACGTGATTGGCAAGAAGGAGTTCACTGGCGAGGATGCCGACGAGAGGACAGCAGCGGCAGCAGCCAACGACACGGACACTGATTCCACCATCACAATCACTATTCCAAAAGGCAAGGTGCGCTACGCAGTGCCCCGTCGTACGGCCCCGCACACGCCGACACACGGCTGGGATCACTTCTACATTGCCCTGAACCTGTGGAAGAACGAGGAGGTGCTGCCTGACCTTACGGAGGCACTGATCGCCTTTCTGGAGGAAGAGGTGAAGCCCTTCTTTGATCTCGCCACCTCTGTCGTGGTCTCCATCTACTCGAACATATCGCCCGATAGGACGGCCGAGCTCATCACGACACTGCTGATCCCGCGGCTGCACGCTGCCGGTGTGCGGACCGTCTACGCAACAACGGAAGGCGCGTGTCTCGGCTACGTGGAGCGTCAGTCCTTCCACGAGCGTATCGAGTGGATGGCGTGCATCCGGAACAAGGCGCTCGAGCCGCTCTATGAGAAGGGCATGAGCCTGTTCGAAAGTTCGCAGCAGCAGCAGCAGCAGGCCCAGGACAGCGCCGACGGTCTTGTCGTGCTCTTTTTCAATGATGTCATCTTCCGTCCGCAGGACATCACGGCGCTGCTGGAGAGTCGTGCTGAGGCACAGATCGCGGCGAGCACGCGACCACACGGCTGGGTGTCCTCCGTCACAAAGACAAACCATGAGCCTGCAGATGCTGGCGTCAAGGACGACGACGGTGATTCGCGGAAGCATCCAGTGGGCACAGCGTCGACGCCTCCGTCTGGTTCCACGTCAGCAGCGACCGGCACAACCTTCGACATGGCATGTGGTATGGACTTTTACGCAACCTTCTATGACACATGGGTCACGCGCGATCGTCTTGGCAAGCCCTTCGGGGCGCAGATGCCCTATTCCGACGACCACTCCACCCAAGAGGCATTCTACCGCATCTTCAAGCACGAGCGCACCGGTGACCATGCACCGGAGGCGTCAGCCATCCCGGTCAAGTGCTGCTGGAACGGCGTCGCTGCCATCCGCGGCCGCTTCTTCCTCGCCCCGACCCCACCGCATCGCCTCGGCTTTCCCGTGCGGGACGCAGCGGAGACGACAGCGCGGACCCCGTCGGCGGCATCGTCTGCTCCGGCCGCCACCGGAGGCGCACGCAGCGAGGCTGCTGCGCACCACCCTGATGTGCTGCAGCGTCCCTCGGGTGCGGTCTACGACCGCATCGGCGACGTGCACGACCTGCTCAACACAACAACGCTGGTGCACTACTACACACGGGTCCTCGCCCGCCGTCTGCAATCGGTGTGTGTGTCGTGGAGCTTGATGCGCCGCGAGATAGCTAGGCTGGCAGACATTCCGTTCTACAAGCCAGAGACGTGCGACAGCAGCAGTAGCTTCGAGAGTCTCCTGCATACCGTGGACTACGAGATGCGCCGATCCTCGGCAGTCGGCGCGGACTGGGTGCAGCTGCGGCTACGGCTTGAGAGCCGCACGCTCCTCCTCAGCACCGCGCCGGACCTGATGCGCCTCGAGGAATCAGTCGTCAAGGCAGAGAACGAAGGCGAGGTGGAGCCTGCCGTGCCGGTGGCGCTGCGCGTGGAGGAAGACAGTGTCTACTACCGTGTGCGGCACCCGTCAGTGCGGTTTCGCCATGCTTTCACACCCTCCTACGGCGCCACCGTCGCTGGCCACGCGCTGGTGCGTGATGAAGTCTGTCTCGCTTCGGAGTGTCTCCTGATCTGCCAAGACGTAATGCACGCTGCCCTCCTGCAGGACAGGCGAGCGCCGATCATCCTGCTCAACCCCCACGTGCGCGTTGCGTACAACCTCGAGGACTTCAACCGCGTCACGAAGCAGACGTGGTTCTTCGAGCACCCGCACGTATACTGGGTTTGGACGCTGGCGCGGCGAATGCAGCTGTGGTGGCCGCCCTCGCCGTCGTCCAGTGTACAGGACAAGGGTGCCGGTGCAGGCGGGTCGCGCGAGCTCGGCAACGCCACGTCGGCGATGGACGACTGGCTGAGCACCGCCTCAGTTGCTGCCGGGTCAGGGACGGTCATGCGCGGTACTCAGAAGCTCAGCGTGCAGGACGGGGCTGGCCGTGTCATAGCCACTGGCCTCATCGACATCCCCACGCTGACCCGAATGGACTGCCAGGGGTCCGCGGAGGGCTCTATTCGGGTAGCGATGGGCGCCTTCTTCCCTGTTGTGCGACTGGGCCAGTTCCTGCTCGCTGCGCTGCTGCTGCGGTGGTTGTGCTGGCAAGTGCATGTGGATGTGCTGCTTGCGGCGCTGTCAGACGGAGGCGGCGCGGCATGGACCTACTCGGTGGAGGCGCAGTGGTGGCGCGCTCTCTACTGCGCCGTGTGGTACTCATCGCTTGCGCAGCGGCTGAGGTGGCTCTCAGGTGGCGTTGCTGAAGGTGAGCGCGACGCCGGCGACGTTGTCTCTGGCGAATGGGAAGGGGAGAGAACCGTAAGTGGCTGCGGCTATGGTCGCGCAAGGCATCCGGTCACTTCCTCGTCATCGGCCCTTCTACAGCAGCTGCATCGACTGCAGTCACACCGCTTCGTGAAGAACTCCCACGCGCGCTCGTGCGTCGGCGCCGCGTGGCGAGCCGCGTTCTTTGTCGCGCAGACGCTGGTGTGGCTGCTCAGCTCGCTGTGTTGCGTCCGGTTCTGGTTTGGCTGGTGCCGAGCACCGCCGGCCCTTACCATCCCGACTGGGTGTTCGGGCTCCAAGGCGCGTCAACTGTGGCCGCACAGAAGCAGCGCTTCGCCCGCCAAGTCCCACTATCCACGGGAGCCGTCGCGTGCAGTGGTGTCCGCAGATGCCCTCCGGGTCGGTCCTGCTGTCGCAGGAGAGATGGCTGGCTGCACGGCCACCCGTCGCAGTGAGGGAACGGCACGCCCCACCTCCTGCACGTTGTTCATCCCGCGCAGCTGGACAGCGAGCGGCGGCGGTGGTAATGACACGGAGGTGCAGCGGCAACACCACGGCGTGTCACAGGCGGCCACGAACGTCGCGAGCGCTACCCCGGCAGGCGCCATAGAAAGCCCCATGAACTCGGTGCATCGGCAGTACGAACTCACGCATGGAAGCGCCACCGCCTCGAACCACCAGATGCGGTCGCGCAACTCCAACTATGGTGGTCGGTCGTGGCTGCAGTTCGGCGTCATTCCTTGAGCGCATCCTTGCCGCACTTGCCGCGCACCCCAATCGGCCTGTCGACCATACCGACGGCAGTGCAACCGCGATGGCGACTATGTCATGAGTCACAAGTTTATAGTGTATTCCGCTGAGGCAGTTCCTCGGCGACGATGATAATGAGGGGAGAGCACAGTAGAAGTTCTGCCGCGTGGCTGAAGAGGGAGAGTGAGGTATGGAGGGGGGAGGCGTAGTACGCTGCCATCCACACCACGACGGCGCCTCCCCTCGCTCTCCCTGCGCAGACATGCACACTTCTCTTCGCTGCTGGCCTCTGTTATTTCTTCGCTTCATCTCTGCCTTTCCTGCTAAGGGGAGAAGTGTGTGCGCGGTCGCTCAACACGGTAGACGTGTCGCAAGCAGGCGCACGCACGAGACGGAAAGGTACACAAACACATTACCCATGCAAACAAGATGCACGCGCACACAGTTGCGTTATGGCCACCGTGATAGTGCGAAGGTAGTTGTGCGCCTGATAGGGAAAGAGGGGAAGGGGCTTCCCCTGACCTTATGATAGCGCCTCCTTGGTGGTTGCCTGCAGGGAGCCACCGCCCTCACATTGAAAATGTGTGGGTGTGTCATGTAAGCAATACTGGGGGGGGGGGACTATTCGCGACTCTCAGTCGTCGCACGCAAGCTCGCAAGCGCACGTGCGCGCTACCGCCTCACCGCTAGCAACTCTCTCTCCCGCGCTGTCCTCTTACCTTCAGCTGCTTCTCTCTCTGCACAAGCTCGAGTCTCTCTTCACTAACGTTCTGCACGCCGTGTCGCCTTCCTTGCCCTCGAAGGGGGCACACCGTGTCTTTGGCCCTCCTCCCCATCTGCTCACTGGCTGGAAAAGCACGTGCTACCCGCTCCTGCTTCCATCGAAGAAGCGCCGGGGCACACACCTGCGTGCGTGTCTTTCGCTTAGCGAGAGGGAGGAGGCGTGCGTGCGCACGCGCACCGTGACACGCACGGACGCGCATACGGCGCGCATCACGAGTGCTGGTGCGTAGCGCAACAGAAATCGCCGAGAAGAGAAGGGGAGGGAGGGGGCGCTGTCGCGACTTTCTTCGCGCCATCCCCTCCGCCATTTCTCTGAGAGCCATGCGCTACCGGCAATGCCAGCACCACTTCACCGACAGGGATCAGCAGGCCAAGGCGCTCATCAACTGCAATGACGTGCTGAGCACGAGTGAGCAGGAGGAGGTCATCGCCTACTTTGCCCGCTCCCTGCGGGGCAGTGCGCAGCTATTAAAGGTTGTTGTCTGCCTCCAGGCGATGCTGGCGTTGGTGTACACGCTCCTCCTGCTGAGCGGCTCCTTGCTGATCGACGTGTCCGTCGATATGGCAGCGGCCGCGAGTCTCGTACAGCTAGCCCAGCAACACAAGCAAGGCTCACCGGAGCCAGCGACAGCTGCGCTGGAGTTGACAGCACCGTCACAAACTCTTGTCGAAGCGCTGGCGGCGCTGGACGCGGAGCAGCGTGCCGCACAGCGCAAGTACGTGCATGAGTACATGAACCGCCGCACGGCCGCCGGGGTCAACGTGCGATCCGGCGGAGCGGTGACACTCCTCTCCGCCTTGGTGGTGCTCTACAGCATTGCGCTGCTGTTGTGGGCGGGGTACAGCTGCTACGTGGCGTGTCGCCGACTTACTGTAAACGTCGAGGACCTCACACGGACGGAGCCCCGGGACCTGCATAGGCGCCGCCCCGAGGAGGGCCCTTCAGCCGAAGCGCCGGCCGCGAAGCCGCGGGGCGCCCTCCGCCACCTGCGCCGGCGTGTCAAGACGGATCCGGCGGTTGCCCTGTACGCCGCAGCAGCCTTTGCCAGCCTTGGCTCGCTGTTCTGGGTGGCCGCCTTGGTGCATCGCCAGCGCACCACACAGAGAGCCTACGCGGATCTTGGGCTGCAGCCGCCGTCGGTGCTATCGCTGCAGAGCATCACCAACGCGGCGCTCGAGTACGTGCTGGCCGTGTGGCAGCCACTCTTCCACCTTGGTATTGGGCTGCTGGTGCGCTCGATGCTCGACACCCGAGACAACTTGGTGGCCCTGTCGAAGCTCAAGTACCGTTTCGAAAAGGTATGAGACGGCGCTGCAATGTGGAGGAGATGGAAGCAGGGGGAGAGTGTAAAGAGAATGGGAAGTAGGGAAGGCGAGGGAGGAGGGGGGCGACTACGGCGGGGCGGCAAGAGGAAGCGATGGAAGCTGTGACATGGAGGATGCGCGACAACGTGTACGTGCGTCGAATGTTTGTCCCTCACACGCCGCAGTCCCAGGCTGCTACTCTGTACCACCCCCACATTCCCACGCCCTCTCACGCTCTGCTGACCGTTCTCCCTGCGTGTGCGCGTGCGTCTGTCCGTCTGTACGCGCGTGCGCAGGCTCCTCTCCATCACCTCTCTGGTCGGCTGTCTGTCTGCCTGCCTGCCCCGCTCGTTATCGTTGCTGCTGCTCCTGACGCATCTGCGCTCACCATCGGGTGCCAGAACACCTCTGCGCGTGTCTGCACCTGGGGCTGGGTCTCTGTGTGTCTGCGTAGGCTGCGGTTTACGGGGATATACACGTACATACATATTTATCGTCTTTGCTGTTGTCGTCGTCACATGCCCGACCCGCGCATCCTGCTCCTCCTCCCGCTGCTGCCAGAAGCCCACCCACACATGCCCCGCACCCGATCGTCGCCGCCCTCCGCGTGCATGTTGCTTGGACTCTTCTGCACTCCCCGCTCTCTATCCCTTCCTCCTGCGTTGCCGTGTGGTGCCCCCACCGGAAATCCCACACGCGCAACCTCACACATGCACGCACGCGCACGCACACCAGCACGTCTTAGTGCACACATCAAGCAGATTTGTAGGAGCTAATCGTCTCCTTCCTTTGCCCCCTTACCTCCGCTCATCTGTCGCCAACGCCGTCCCTCCTCCCTCGTCTTGCACGCCCACGTCTGCAATGAAAAGCAGCGCCTCAACGAAGCCGGGCGGCACGCCTTCGACGTCTCGCACCGCACATCCTGCAAGGGCCAACACCAGCGGCAACGCGGGCACTAGCGGGAAGCGGCCCCAGGGGCCCCGCACACCCGTGCACGCGAAGGGCAAGACCGAAAGAAGAGGCGCGGCGGCCCAGGCCAAGGAGTCCGAAAAGGTCACGCACACGGTCATTATCACAAACGTTGAGAACGATTTTGGCAAGTTGCACAGAGCCTGCCTGCCCTACTACTGCAGCCTGCGCAGCGACTACGAGGAAACGCTGGATGTGGAGCGGCTTGTTCACGAGGGCGGGCCGCAGTCGCGGCGCCTGATCGGCGCGGTGCGTGGCTGCAGCTACGCTGTCCGCTGCCGCACCGAGACCCGCTCCGCGGAGATCAGCCTCTACGGGCCGGCCAACGCCGACTTCGCACCCATGAAGCTAACCAAAACCTCTCGGCGGCCGTCAACGCCGGCGGCAGACTCCAAGTCAACGGCGGCGCCGACGGCCTCCTCGTCAGCGAAGCTGGCAGAAAAAGACACGACTGCGCCAGCCGAGGACGTCTCGGAGGCGACGGCGTTGGCCAACGTTGGCGCAGTCGAGCAGCTGGCCCTGCGGCTGCGCCGGCAGCACTACTTCGAGGAGCACCTGCCCGTGAGCGTGCACTTGCCTGGGCGACAAGCAGACGAAGTGCTGCTGCGCATCGATAAAGGTTCTGCGCCTGGCGGCGCGGGCGGCACCGATGTCACTGGTGTTAAGAGCGAGGAGGCTAATGGGGTCGCAGAAGACGCCGACGCGGACAGGCGAGGCAGCGCCGCCACTCCAGCGACGGCGCCTGCTTCCCGTAAGAAGCGGCAGCGCGTCGACGAAGAGGACCGCAACGCCGGCGCCCCGTCTCTGCAGCGAGTCAAGACGGAGGCGCCAGATGGCGACGAGGAGGGCATGGAAGAGGATGGCGCCACGGCACACGAGCGTGGTAAGACGACGGAGGACGGCGTTGATCAAGAAGCCGACAACGGTGGCAGGCGTTCCAGGCGGCTGACAAAGTCGAAGTCGGCCACGATCATCAAGCAGTTCCCGCGCCGCCAGAAGGACTTTGTGACGGCGGTGGCGGCGCTCTCGTCCCGGGTACCGCTGCAGCGCGTGCGCGGTCGTCTGCGCGACCTTCCCGGCTTCCTGTCCTGCTGGTCTCTCTATGAGCGGCACCTCCGCGTTGTTTTCCTCGACGCCGAGTCGCTCTTCAAGGCGAAGCAACTGCTGGACCAGTTCGAGTTGGAGCCTGGTCTGCGTGTGTCGCTCATCTTCTCCGACCCGCTCTCCCGCACTAACGCCGAGTATGTGCGCACGCAGGAGAACGAGAGCGTGAACGAGTAACATACGAGTCAGCAGCGTTGCCTCCTCATCGACTCGCATGTGGTTTGGTGCACCCTGAGCGTGCGTACGTGTGAGGGTGGGAAGGTCTGCCTTCTGGTATGTTGATGTGTGTACGGCATGGATGATTCGACCCGGTTAACTCAATAACGGCGTATGGGTCGAGTGTGCGTGCGTGCGTGTGCTGCATTCTCGCATCCTCTTTCTGTTCATGGCACGTTGCGTGCCGGAGTGGTGTCGACCACTGTGTACTTCGCAGTAGTAGCAGCCGTTGCGCGCTGCGGAAGACGTGCGCACATCCTCGATCGGTACCCACATAAGACCCAACGCTGCAGCGAAAACGAAACGAAAAAAAAAAGAAACGCTGTATAAGCAGCGCACTTGCACGCACATCTGCACTTTTGGGGTGATGGTGGTGGCGGTTAGCGGTGATGCGTGTGTGTGTGTGTGCAAGAGAGGCCTCGTTGTGCAACAAGTAACGGCGTCAGCGCCTTCCAGGACACACACACGCAAGCAGATGCCTTTTCACAGAATCCTCGCTGCTGCTGCTGCTGCTGCCCTTGAGATCTTTCTCTTCGCAACCCCCCCCCCTTTCGTGACGGCACCCCGTCACTGTTTGGCCGACCGTATCCGCCCAACCTCACCTCTGCTCACATGGCCCGCGATCTTCGCTTCCAAGTATTACCATCACACCTGAGGCACAGCGTGCGCGCACGCGCACACACACGCATATATATATATATACATACGTGTACATCTCTCATTGCCTTGCGCCCTCTGCGCCTTTCTCGGTGTTTGTGAGGGGGGCGCGCGTTCCTCCGCATCATGGCCCGTCGTGATCGCGTGCCGCGCCACAAGTCGCACACGCACAAGCGCAACAAGAACGCCAAGCTGTCGCCGTTCCAGCGAGAGCAGAAGCGGGCGAAGATGGCAAATCAGGTGCCGACGGCGCAGACGATGGGCAGCCTCGACAGTATTCCGCACAGTCAGCGCCACATCTTCGAATATCTGCAGGAGAAGCGCTCCCGGCAACAGGCAAGGCGCGCCGCGCTGGAGAAGGAGCGGCAGACGCACAACGCGGAAGTGCGCCCCAGCGCCGCAAGCAGCGGCAGCGGGGGAAAGTCGAAGGAGACACACGCGGCGGCAGAGGATGGAACAGCAAGGACTGCTGCGGCGACGGCCGTCACGACACCCGCCGCATCGATGCCAAGGAAGCCAAAGAAGCAAGCGGAGTTCGCCTCTCTGAATGAGGAGCTCAGCGCCTCCGTCGGCGCAGTCCTGCAGCCACCGAGCAGTCGCCATGGTCGATCGACCGCCGCCACGGGCAAGGACAGCGTCAGCGATGGACCGCGCTCTGTCGAAGAGATCATCGCCCGGAAGAAGGAGCGGAAGCACAAGCGTAAGCAGGAGGCGCGCCGGGCCCGCGTCGCGGCGCAGCTGCAGGCAATCGAAGAGGAGCTAGACAAGTACGCCAAGACCGCCAACGGCGTCGGTAAACGGGGCCGCAAGAAGGGCAAAGGTGGTGACGGTGAGGAAGCGGAGACTGCCGATGATGTACGCGAGCGCGTGAACCTCGCCTTCGAGCGCAAGCTGCGGAGCATGAAGAGGGAAGAGGAAGAGAACGCGTCTCAACGCAAGGCGGCGGAGGTCGCCACTGCCGAGACACGCCGCTACAATGGCAATGGTGAGGCACGCAAGCGTCGCCGTGAAACATCATCTGGCGCAGGCGGGCACGCGAACGGCCACGCTGACCGCGGCGATGGCGAAGGCTCCGAAGAGACGGCGCCGCAGCGGCAGCGCAAGCGCATCTCTTTCAACCCCAACGTCGAGGACCGGGCAGCAGAGGCGGACCCGAGCCGCGTCGAAAAACGCGGCGCGGAGCGGAGGCCGCAGGACTTTTACGAGCTGGTCGATGTTGTGCGCTACGGTGAGCGGGTGGAGGCCCCACCTGTGTTCGACGTTGTGCCGAACCGCAACGCTGCCGTGTCGCGACTCGCAAGTGCGCTGGAGCGTGAGGAAGACCGTCGCGTCCACGGCGGTGTTGACGCCGCCGAGCGGCACCGCCTCCTCGCTGGTGGAGGCCGGCTGGCGCAGCAGAAACGCCTTGCTCGGCTTGGACTTGCGCCTGCCATCACGCACACGACACATGCGGACGGCACGGCGGCGCGCATGAGCAAGGAAAAGGAGTTCGAAGCACTGCGTGACCGCGTGATGGCGACGTACCAGCGCAATCGGCGAAAGGAAGTAGCGGAGCGCAAAGGCGTCGACATGAAGCACGAGTTTCCGCTCTTCGCTTAGCCCTGTCAGATGCGCCTCGCCACCTCTCTCTCTCTCGTGTGTATGTGTGCGCAGCGCACGGACGGCGCTGAAGGCCGTGATAGGAGGGCACGATGGTGCCCTCGTTGCCTTGTACACTACGATTAACCGTCTTTAAGGTTGAGTTCTAAGCAGTGGCTGCTTGTGCGCGCTTGTGTGTGTTCGTAAGTGTCGAGTTGCACTTGTATGGTGGGGTCGTGCTGCTCGACTAAAATCCTCTCGTTCTCTACAGACGCGCACTCACATGCGACTTTTGCGCAGCGCCAGTGCCCATTCGCGCCGCTGTCGGTGTTGTCCCCGAGGACGAACCTCCCTCGTGTCATCGACAGCAGTGACCAGCCATGCAGGACAGACAGAGGTGGCCAGCAGGATGCCGTGCAACCCTTGGATCCTTCAGCAGCTGAAGGGGTGGGCTGCTGTCGCATTTCCCCGCCCCTCGCGATCTCTGGTGCTCTCTTGCGCGCCCCGCGAAAGCGAAGTCCCAACCCCTGGCGAGAGATGCCACGCCGTTGGCGGCGCGCTGAAGTTCCCTGGGTGCGGTGCGTGTACCTCTGTGCGCACGAATGTGAGGCTGCTGCGGCTGCGGTTGTCCGCAAAACGCGTCCACGAGTTTGTGCGTCTCGCCGCCTTCACAGGCGCGAATCCAAGTGCCCGAACCCACGCGTGCGCATCGGCCGCGGAGCGACGTCTATATCAGGTCAGCCTGCCTTTCCTTTGATTTTGTTGCTTTTCCTTCTCTGTCTTTCCTCAGCGCCGCTCTCGCGAGGGCATCTCCATCGCGGCACACCGACCACAAGGCACGCAGCCCCCCCCCTCCCATCGCTCGCTCTGCGCCACGCCACGCCACCACCACCCTCATCCACCTTTGGGGGCGTCCTTCAAATATGCAGCAGCAGTGGCACGACATCCTCCTCCACAATGACGTCGGCGATGCAGCCTTTCACAAGGGGGCGCCACTATTGCTGGAGGCGCTGCAGATCATCGGCGACGTGCAGTCCGTCTCCGCGGCGGCACGGCTGGGGCTGCACTTGCGCGACGCAGAACACAGCAGCGCGGTGGGTCAGCTCGTCTCCACCTTCACTGACAAGCACATGTACCGAGAGCACGTCGCGCATGCGACGGCAGCAGCGCCGCTCTTGAAAGCGCTGGTAGACTTCTTCCAGGGCTGCACCCCCGCCTCCGAAGCAGCAGCAGCTGTGGCGCCATCTTTAGTCGCCGTTGCAGAGCTGGACGGCTTGCTCGTCCCTTCGGCTGTCTGGAGCGCCCTATCCCGGGCGGTGGCCGCGCCGCCGCAACTGCAGCCGCTCTCCTCCCCGCCAGCCGAGGCCGCTACCTCTCCGTCCCCGGGCGACGCCGCCATCCCGCTAGCGAGGGAGCTTCGCTCGCATCCGCTGTTCAGCTACAAAGCCTTCCTCGGCCGCCTCGACCGTCTCAGTGGCCTCATCAGCAGCGGTGAAGTCTTCAGCGCATGCGAGCCGCGAATTAAGGTGCTGCAGAGCCGCTTCAGCCTCTACCGCGCCTACAACGGCGGTCGCGAGGATGAGTACCACCCCACCTTTGGCGGCGGCGACATCAAGCGCGCGCCCAAGTGCGACCTGCGCCGCGTCGAGACATGTGTGAGCGCCGCATCGGTGGTTAAGTTCATCGAAGAGCTGCGCCGGGATCGGCCAAGCTACCCGCTGTACACCGAGGACACCATCGGCGAGGCGCACGCGAAAGGGACGACACCTGGCGACAGTGACAGCAGCAGTGCGTCGGACACAGTGTCGCGCATCTCCGTCGAGGAGGCGGTGCGGCGCTTCTTTGGCAGTGGCGTGGCCGTGTCGGAGCGAGTGCTGACAGAGGAGGGACTCTGCCTGCGCCCGAGCTACGCCGCTGACTCAGAGGACCGATGGCTTAGCCTGCAGCAGCTCGCAGACTCGGGTGATAATCCCCGTGCTGCTCATGCCAGTCGGCTTCTCCGGCCCCTGCTGAGCACTTCTGGCGGCGCCGATGGAGAGGGCGAGCTGCTGGCGCTTCTCCTGCGGCCAATCCTCACGCGCGTCCTCACCTCCGGCACCTGTTACGACCGACTGGAGCTGGAGCTGACCGTGTCCGGCAAGGATGTGGAGGAGCTACCACGGCTGGCACGGTGGTGCGCGATGAGTGGGCTGCTGGAGTCGTGCCCGGGCCTGTTCTTCCGATTTCATGTGGTGCAAGATGCCTACAGCGCCGGCACGGAGGGAGCGCTGCAGCAACGGCGGCACCATCAGCAGCATTCCACGGTAGCAGAGGGCCACAGTCCTTCATCCGCATCCTCCTCTCGCGCGTCGCGGTCGCTCTTCTTTGGGGATGTCCTGCACAACATCTTCAGCCCCATCTGGGAGGCCTACCTCGCCGCTGCTGGTGCTGCTGCTGGAACAGTAGGCAGCGGCGCAGACGCTCCTCCACCCTCTACGGAGCGCCGCGTGGCAGAGATGCAGTCACTGTTGCGCCGGACAACGGGCTTCTCGGTAAGTCTCACCAACGCCGCCGCGGTGCAGGAGATGCCGCCGACTAGCAGGCCAAGCTGTCAGTTCCCGCTGCCGGGCAGCAACAGCAGCGGCTCAGAGCACGCCGCGGCTGCCACATCGCTAGCCCCGCCGGACGCTTTCTTTGTGTATCACGTCTGGCGCAATGTGCAGCTCGTGAACGCCTTTTTGTTCGCCTCCGGTGAGCAGGAAAAGCCGACAACCGCCGCCGCCGCCGCCCCGCGCGGGGCGGCGGCGAGGCCGGCTTGGAACACCCGACCCGCCTTCACGTTCACTCTCCACGGCGGCGCCAGCAGCCGCACACTCTTTGGCGAGAGTGTTCTCGGTCTCCTGCTCGCCGACGCGGTTGTGAACCCGTCCACGGCGTTCGAGTGGAGCCCTCTCACATACCTGTTCATGCTCTCCCAGCGTCACATCATTCTCACCCCATCACGCAACCGCTGCAGCAGCGCCGCGGTCAGGCACACGCTCAACACAACGGCCGTTCCGCTTGCGGTGCAGGCCGGCTTGCACGTCAGCGTCGCCACGCTCGACCCCCTCTTCTACGACACAACGAACGACGCGCTGGGCGAGGAGCTGAAGGAGCTGGCAAAGCAGCGCGGGTTGGCAAACGCCGATGTAACGGAGATGTGCCTGCGCTCCCTCGAGGCGAGCAGCGGGTGCTTTACGCGGGTAGAGCAGCGGCATCTCTTCGGGTACGCCTGGCCGCACGCACAGGCGCGGTACAGCCAGTTCTCTGCCACCCAAGTGAGCCCCCTGCGACTGCACCACCGCGCCTGTGCGCTGGAGCACGAGCTCGACGTGCTCTTTGCCGCGGTGCGTGAGGGCGGCAGCAACAGCGGCGGCGGCGCGACGACGACAGCACGGCTGCGGGCGGTGTGTAGCAGGAGTGATGAAGCGCATCTCCGTGCCGTTCTATTTCTGCCGTCTGCCGCCGACGATGGCAGCGACCCTTCCGTCACCGTGTACCGCCGCGCCGCCAGCGCCAGCACCCGTGCGCTGGAGCTCGAGCACGACCCGGCTCTCCTTGTGCGCCTGCCCGGCTACCAGGCGCATGAGGCCTTCATGCAGTACCCACGCATCCTTATCTCTGGACCTGACCGGGTGGGGCCCAGCGCAGCAGCGAAGCGCTTGATGATGGCCATGGCAACGCGAGAGGCCTACCAACAGTTCGTCATCCGCCCTGAGTATGTGCAACGCGTGCAGGCGGCAAGCTCCTACGGCCCCGACAAGAAGAAGGACAGCCAGAGCAACTCACCGGAGGCGTTGGTGCTGAAGTGGCGCGACGGTGTGCTGAACGTCGAAGAGAGGCAGCCAAAGCAGCACAACAGCCACGTCGGCAGTGTGTCTGCGTCGTCTCCGTCAGCGTTGCCGACGTGGGCGCAGTTCCAGAAGGACACACGCATGTTGCGCCGCCTCGCCAGTGCCGACCCCACCGTCGCCAAGTACGCCAGTAAACGCCTTGACATGCTCGAGTCCAAGTACAGGCTGCACGCGGCGCTGACGAACGATGACGAGGAAGACTACACGATCACAACGGCGGCAGCAACCGCGGCTGAGAACGCGGAGGGGGACAGCGCCGAGGCACGCGCGCGGGCTGCCGCCACGTCACGCCGTTGTGTGGTGCAGCCGGCGTGCGGTGACGCGCACAACTGCGTCAAGGTGGACGTGCACTGCCACATGGCGAGCGGCATGACGGCGAAGTCGCTGCTGCAGTTTATGCAGCGCAAAATCCGCGACCACCCGGACGACGTCGTCGGCGTGGATTCCAAGACTGGTGCCCCGATCACTCTCGTGGAGTTCTTCGATGAGGTTCTGGGGGAGCAGCTGAAGCCGAAACCGTCGGCAGTCGTTCAGGGGGACAACAACACCGCCGTGTGCCGCGTCGCACAGGGCTTTGCCGCGGAAGGTGACGAGGTTGTGGCGGCGGCCAGCGCGAAGGCGGCGCGGGTGGCGCACCTGCTTGCCGAAATGCCCGTTGCCGCGCTGCAGGTGCACGCCGGCAAGGCCACGTTCCATCGCTTCGACCGCTTCAATCACCGCTTCAGTCCGATGGGCATGACCTCCCTGCGCTCCCTGTTTCTCAAAACGGAGAACTTCATGCAAGGGCGCTACTTCGCCGAGCTCATTCGTGGCGCCTTCAAGCAGAACGAGCTGGAAGGCGGCACCTTCACCGAGAACCGGCTGTCCATCTACGGCCGGCACAAGGGCGAGTGGGACCTGCTGTCGCGCTGGTTCGTGCTTCACGGCATGTCGCATCGCACGAACAGCTGGATGATTCAGGTACCGCGTCTGTTCCACCTGTACCAGCGCAGTGGCCAGCTCCGCAGCTTCCAGGAGATGCTCACCAACATATTCGAGCCGCTGTGGCACGCGTCGCTGCACCCTGACAAGTACCCGTACCTGCACTTCTTCCTCACTCACGTCTCCGGCTTTGACAGCGTCGATAACGAGAGCGATCGGGAGCCGGACCAGACGATCGACATCCCTCCGGAGCAGTGGACGAGCGCCGAGAACCCGCCCTTCGCGTACTACATGTTTTACATGTGGATCAACATCACGACATTGAATCTCTACCGCGCCGCGCGCGGGTTCAACACGTTCCAGTTCCGCCCCCACGCTGGCGAGAGCGGCGACCCGGACCACATGGCGGACGTGTTCCTGCTGGCGGACGGCATCGGTCACGGCATCAACCTCGACAAGCGGCCAGTGATGCAATACCTCTACTACCTGACGCAGATCCCGCTCGCCATCACGCCCATGTCGAACAACACGCTTTTCTGCCGGTACAAGGACCACCCGCTGCCCAACTTCCTGTATCGCGGCCTGAATGTGGCCATCGGCACCGACTGCCCCCTCATCTTTCACCGCACGGAGCAGCCGCTGCTCGAGGAGTACGGCACCGCGGAGGCGCTGTGGAACCTGTCGGCTGCAGACATTTGCGAGCTCGCCGCGAACAGCGTGCGCACCTCGGGCTTCCCGGCCTCGCGCAAGAGGGAGTGGCTTGGGCCACTCTACTACCTGCGCAGCGTGGCGGGCAACGACGTGGCGCGGTCGCACGTGCCGCAGACGCGGTGCGCCTTCCGCTACGAGGCGTATATGGAGGAGGTGACCTATCTGCAGAACCGCGCCGCGCGCGAGATGTCGTGCCGCGCGATGCGCACACCACTGGAGGAGGAGGTGGACATCATGGACGCCGTCGGCATCTCCCGCGGCGAGCTGCTGGAGCGGCGCTGCAATGGGGCCAAGATTGAGGAGAAGCAACGCTGTCGACCGTTGCTGCCTGCAAGCGTGGATGAACGTCCAGCACGCGTCGCTAAGACTCATGACGCCTCCCACTTATAAGTCGGCCTATTCAATTCCTGTTGGGCGGGTGCAGAGTGGCACTCTGCCTCTTGCGTATGTGCTTGGCCGTTCTCAGTGCTTGCTCGTGGCGGATAGGCGCAATGGTGTGCCTCTGTGAGTCCGCAACTGTCGTTGCTTGCCCCACCAGCGCACGCAGGCACGCCACCTTCTTCGTTTCTTTTTTGTTGTTGTTCATTGACATCGCTCTATTCGCCTTGATGACGTTGAGGAGTGAGGGGAGGGCACGCCCCTCCTTGCGGTCGTATCACAGGGCCCACTGCTGGTGTGGGGAGGCCTGAGTGCCACCCAGAAGAGGGGCGTGCGCCGCGTGGCGGCCGGCAAAATGGGTGCGGCTGTGAGGTCACCTGCTCTACCGGCGTGTGTGTCTGCTGCTGCTTCGCACCACGCGGATGGAGGGAGTGGGCTCGACTTGACGCCCAGGTAGTGCTGTATGACGTAGAAATGGACATGGCCGGTATCCAACATCTTCGCTCTTCCTCCCTCCCTCCCTCGCTATCTTTCCGGCACGTTGTGCGAAGGTGTGTTTCGCATGTGTGTCTCACATACGTCGACGCGCACGCCAACTCCTGAATCGAAGGCAGCAAGCAGCCGCAACAACAACAGCGAGCGAACGAGCCCCCCTTCCCCCTCCAAATACGTATATAACGAGAGGGCGAGCCACCGCGTCTGCACCGGCGCCGTTGTTTGCTGCCCCCCCCCCCCCCCCCACCCCTCTCGTCTGCGCGTATTACTCGCGAGTCTGCCTCAGCGACAATCATCAACCACATCGCCCCCCCTCCCCACCGCTTCCTCCCCAAGACGCCGGCATACACATCGAGACACAGGCACAGCAGAGGGCGCGGGGCTAGAGAGCATACCGCGTAGTCGCGTTTCGTTCTCCTCCTCCTTCGTTTCGTAACATGCTCCGGCGTCTCACTTGCATGGCGGCGTCCATGGGACGTGCGGCGGCCTCTCTCTCGGTGTCCCCTGTCGTGGCGCAGATGCCAAGCGCGATGTGGGCGCCCAGCAAAGCCTCGACCTCCGCGGTTGCCTCGCTCCTGCCTCCATGCTGTCAGCCGATGTATCAGCAGCGTCGCTGCTACGCGTCCCGTAGTGGGGAGGAAAAGGGCAGTGCTGGCAAGGGCAAGCAAGCTGCGGCGGCAGCAGTGTCCACGACACCCCGCACGGCGACCGCCAAGGCGGTACGATATTTCGCAGCCAACGAAAATAATGCCGGCGCCGCCACCCGTGCGCAAGGCAGCGTGGAGCAGCAAGAGCAGCTCTCCGCGGCAGCGGCGAACGGCGGCGGTGCTGCCACCTCTGGCATCCGCACCATTGGTATCAAGCTCACCGAGGACGACGAGCTGGTGCGCGCCTTCAACAATTTCTCCAAGAGCGTCAACGGCTGCACCCAGGAGGAGTTTCTCATCGGTGCGAAGCAGGCCTACTACAGCCTCGCCGTCGTCATCAGCTCCTTTCTCGAGCACGTGCAGCCGCTGGCAGGGAGGACCGAGTCGACCAAGATGATTGCCGCCGCGCATGAGGCGGCGAAGCTGCTAGACAAGGAGTTTAAGCCCGAGAGTCGCTGCGACGCGGCGGCGGCATTGCTGGCGTCGAAAGCGGAGGCGGACGGCAAGGACGACTCCTCTTCCTCTACCAAGACGAAGCTGCAGGACTCGCTCGTTCGTAGCGTTGTCTCTACGATCGTCTCCCTCATCCCTGTCTCGCGGCACTTGGCGGAGTCCATCTTCAAGATTTGGCTTCTGCATAAAGACAAGCAGGTGAACCTGAGCAGCATCGCCTCGCCGGCGGACTACGTGCTGGACTCGAAGCTGGTCATCTTCGCCCGCTTGGGCAAGGCACGCATGTACTTTAACTCCGACAATATCGGCGCCGAGGTGGACGTGACCTTCAACAATGACTACCTGCGAAAGCTGGACCCTGCAAACGTGGCCGGCAGTGGTGCTGCAGGGAGTGCGCAGAAGGCGGACGCGGCCGGCAAGGTGGACGAGGATGACTTTGACACCGGCATGATTCAGGTGCACACCGACACGGACGCCAACGCGCACCGCACCACGGCAGAGGAGCACACATTCGTCGTGAACAAAGCCACGCGCACGCTTACGCCGACCGGCTCCACGGCTGCCAGCACCGCAGCCGCGGCAGCGGCAGCGTCTGCGAACCAGGCAAGGCACAGTGGAGGGAATTCGGCCTCTGCTGGTGCCGGCGGGGCATCAACTGCGGATAGCGCGAAGTCGCCCGGCACCGCGTCACGCATTCAAGTCACTTGCGTGAAGCCCAAAGGCTTTTCGAAGAGTGCAAGCACGGCAACGGTCGCTGAGACAGCGGTGCCTGACGAGGTCACCGCGAAGACGGCAGCGCCCAAAGAAAGCTCGGAGGAGGAGGAGGAGGCGCACTCTGTGTACATCAAGGTGAACGGCAATATGCTGCCGCCGATTCCTGCCTCGGCCCATGCCTGCGCACTGCTCACCGTGGACGTTGTCGTGCCACCGGAGCGGTTCGCCTACAACTTTGAGTGGTTCTACAAGCGCATCGTCGGCTACGAGAACGAGTACGAGCGCATCGCGGCGGCGCGCGTGTTCGCGTCGAACAGCCCGAAGCCGCTGGCGAGCTTTCTCGACTTCTTTATGCGCATGGTGACAGGGAAGCCGGTGGAGTTCATGTTTTCCAAGGCGATTGGGCGTATGATCGGCATCCCGGATGACGTCTCGCAGACCCCGCCGGCGACGCGCAAGCTCATGTGCATGTACATGGACCAATCGCACAAGTGGGTGCTGGCCGATCTCGTCACGCTTGCCCCGGTTATGGAGACGAAGCTGCCCAAGGCGTAAGCGCAGTGTACCACCCCCCTCCCCGCCGCCGCCTTCCGCTGGAAGGAGCGGGTGGGTTGCGAATGCCGGCGGCGATGGATGAAGATAAAAGCTAGTGTGTGTACGGGGGCGGGCGGAGGGGAAGGGAAGGGATGACGGGCGGATGACGTTGCAGCGTACGATGCTCCTGCATATCCCCTCCCCGGTGTTTCTGCCTGTATGTCTGGCTTGTCCAGAAGCCTTCGTCTGCTCCCGTTGGCAGCACTGTGTATGGGCTGTGGCGATGTAGCGGCGGTAAGGCTGGCTGTCCTTGGACATCTTGTGAGCGACTCTGTCTTGTGATTATGGGGTGGATCTGACTCTTTGGCGAGACGGTTTCCTCTTACGGAGGTGGCGGGCGGCCCCCTCCCCCTCATTCTGTTTCCTCCGCGTCGTGAGGATTTACATCAATACGGCAGTGTGCGTGTGTGCGCGCGCTTGATTTTGTTGTGCTCCAGCAACGTGCCGCTGCGCTTTCCTCTCGCTCGCTCGCTTTCGTGTGGTTGTCTGCGTAATGCATGTCATGCGTCTCTCGGGTATGTGTGTGTGTGTGTGTGTCTGTGTGTGTCTGTGGTTGTGGGCAGATGCACAACTGCATCGCGTTGCAGAATGGGGCCGCCGCCACCACCCAACACACTCTCTCCTCCTTCAAGCTTATAAGGAAGCCCGCACGGTAAAAAGAATGCACAGCAAACTACATATATACGAAAGCTTCGCGAGGCCACATACACACACAGGCACCGTGTGTGTATGTGTGTGTGTGGCTGTGGCTTGTGCATGTGGTCATGATAACTGTTGACGCTTCCACGTCGGTTGCCGAAGTATTCATGTGGGCGCGGCGGCGGGGGCGGTGGAGGGGGGGGTTAAGGGAGGACAGCCGGAGGCAGATGCAAGGGCGCCGGTCACTCAGCGCTCTCTTGCCCTCTTCCTTTGCGTGGCCTTGAGCAGCTCGGATGGCAGACACACGCGTGATACGAGAAGCAGGATGGCAAGCGCTGGTCCTGATGAAGCAACGTCTGTGAAAGCTGTCCTCTTGAGAGCCTCCCCACCCCCTCTTCCTCTGGCGCCTCCGGGCGCCCTCAACAGTGGTAAGTATGTGCACCTCTTAACCTCGTCACCACGGCCACGGTCCACCTCACCCTCCACAAGCACCCGCACACATCTACACCTACACAGCAGGCGCAAGATCGTCTGCCTTCCATAGCGGAGGGAGCAACGCGCCGAGACCCACGGCGCTGTAGAGTCGAGGGCGTAAAAGCAGGGGTAGGGTGGAGGGGGTGCAGCGGCACACGCACGCGCACACGATGCGTCACTTGCAACCACTCTCGAGCACGGCAGCGCCGGCGCCGGGCTCGAGTTTAGCGCACATGAAGGCGCAGCAGCTCGCCCGCGAGGAGGAAGAGAAGCTGCGCGCTCGACGAGTCAAGGGCGTCATCGTGCTCGTCGAGCAGTTCCTGCTGGAGCAGGGGTACCAACAAACTCTGCAGGCGCTCCAGCAGGAAAGCCGCATCTCCCTCACTCAGTTCAGCGCCGCTGACAACATCGACTTGCTGTCTGTTGTCCAGGATTACGAGGAGTACTACGCCTTCAAATGCCAGCGCGCGCCGAAGCTGTACCGCGTCCGCGGCGGCAGCAGCGATGACGCCGACGGCGTTGGCGGCGTCGGCTCTGAAAGCGGAGAGCGGATGCTCTCACGGACGCGCAAAGGCGCGCCTGCTCCTCGTGCCGCGACCTCGTCGTCATCGCCAGCCTCGTTGTCCTCTGTAGGAAAGCCGCCGCCGCACCTGCGGCCAACGAACCTCGCGCGCGCGCTCAGCCATGTGCAGGCGAACGGCGACAGCGGCTCAGCGAACGGCGACAAGCTCGCCGCGGCGCCCAACGGGGGCACCAGCGCGCTTGGGTTGTCTCTCCAGGGCGAGTCCGCTGCCGCCCACAACTCCGGGCGCGAAGGCGAGAAGGGTCGAAGAGGCATTGGCAGGGATGCTGAGGGCTCCGATGATGCTGCAGAGGACCCCCTCGGGCCCTTGATGAGCCGCCGCATACTGAAGCCGCTGCCGCCGTTTCCGACGAACGAGTTGAACGAGCTGGCCGCCACGATCCTGCGCGAGATTCTCGACGTCAACCCATCCGTGCGTTGGCGCGACATTGCCGACTTGGAAAGCGCCAAGCACCTCCTGCAAGAGGCCGTGGTGATGCCGGTCAAGTACCCGGAGCTGTTCCAGGGCATCCTGCGCCCGTGGAAAGGGATTCTTCTCTTTGGCCCGCCCGGCACCGGCAAGACGCTCCTCGCCAAGGCCGTCGCGACGGAGTGCCGCACGACCTTCTTCAACATAGCCGCCTCCTCCGTCGTGTCCAAGTGGCGCGGTGACTCGGAGAAGCTCGTCCGCATGCTCTTCGACCTCGCCGTCCACTACGCGCCAAGCACTATCTTTATCGATGAGATCGACTCCTTGATGTCCGCAAGGTCGAGCGACGGCGAGCACGAGGGGTCACGCCGCATGAAGACGGAGCTGCTGACACAGATGGATGGCCTCTCCAAGCGGCGTGGCGGCGAGGTGGTGTTTGTGCTAGCGGCGAGCAACGTGCCATGGGACCTCGACACGGCGATGCTGCGCCGGCTGGAGAAGCGCATCCTCGTTTCGCTTCCGACGCGCGACGCTCGCGTTCTCATGTTCCGCCGCCTGCTGCCCAACTCCTTCGCATCCGACGCGGACTATGAGGCGTGCGCCGCGCTAACGGAGGGCATGTCCGGTGCTGACATCGACGTCGTCTGCCGTGAGGCCATGATGCGGCCGGTGCGGAAGCTCATTTCTCAGCTTGAGGCTGCAGGCAACGACCGCAACGCGCACGTGCGGCTTCCGAGCGAGCCGCTGAAGCCGCCAGCCGCGACGCTCGAGGATGTGCAAGCGAGTGTTGCGTGCACCCGCAGCAGTGTCCGGGCAGCAGACCTCGACAAGTACGATGTGTGGACGCGCGAGCACGGCTCCGGGCTATCCACTTAAGGCCACGAGGCGAATATATATATATATATATGTTCGAAAAGGAAGTAAGGATTTTGTAGAGAGACGGTATCGAAGCTGCCTCGTCGGACGCGCACAGCCGCGCAGATCTGCATGCACCTCCCGCCCGCCCCTCCCGCCAAGGTCGACCTCCTCCCGTCTCTCTCTCCCGCCTCTGTCCTTCGTCCTTGCCAGCACCGCGTACGATAATGTATAGTTGCTGGAAGTGCTGCGGCTGCATACCAGCACGGCATGTGTGTGCGTGTGCGTGTTCCACCTTGTGCCGATGATCGCATCGGTTGGTGCGCCGCTTGGTGATGTACTTCGATCCCCTCCCCCCTCCACACACACGCACACCAAGGGTCGTCAATGACGCCGGCATGACCGCTATCAGCGTTCCTCTCTCTCACGCCCACCATCCGCGTCACCGGTATCGAAGCGCATACACACATGTACATGTAGACATACGTCACAGCCAGGCAAGCTCGCGTGCGTCGCTCTCTCTCGCCATCTCTCATTGAAACAGCATCGCCGGCCTTCCTGTTGCTGTAGATAAGACACACGCGCGCCTCGGCCGGTGTAACGACGACGATGCGTATGACATGCAACTGTCTCTCTCTCCGTATCCTCACCATCATCTCCTCGCACCTCCTCTCTGTCTTTCTCTGTCACATACGCGCGCGCACACACACACATCAGAGCGATCACGGCTCCCCCGGAATCGCTCCCGCGACGTCAACGCTCAGCGCTACAGCTGTGGTGCGTCCCGAACGCCTCAACTACCCTTCCTTCGGCACAGGCACAAGTGGTGCGCAGCGCCTTTTCTACCTCTTCCATGGACTATAACGTGTCAACTGCGGCGGTCGTGCTCGACTGCGGCTCCTTCCATTCCCGCGCCGGCTTTGGCGGCGAGAAGGGGCCGCGTCTTGACGTACCGACGCTCGTCGGCTACCCACGCCACCGCAGTATCGCCATGGCAGCTGGAATGAATGAACAGGAGGTGGGCGAGGAGGCGCTGCTGAAGCAGGGTATCCTGGATGTGCATCACCCGATCCGCAACGGCTTCATCAACGATTGGAGCGATGTGGAGAAGCTGTGGAGTCATCTATTCTTCAACGAGCTGCGCGTGTCGCCGGAGACGCACTGCTTCCTGCTGACGCAGCCCGTCAACGCCCCTGCCGCTCAGCGTGAGCGAACGCTGGAGATCATGATGGAGACCTTCCACGCGCACTCGCTCTACCTCGGCACCTCCCAGGTGCTGAGTCTGTACAGCTACGGGCTCACTACGGGACTCGTGGTGGACAGTGGCAAGGACGTCACACACGCCGTCCCCATCCACGAAGGCTATGCGCTAGTGCGGCACGTCACGCAGAGCCCCGTCGCCGGTGCGGCACTCACCCGGTACCTGGGCGGACTGCTTCGCGAGCAGGGCTACGCTCTCGGCACGGCGACCGAGCAGGAGCTGCTGAACAGCGCCAAGGAGGATTTGTGCTACGTGCAGCCCAGCGCGCACGCGCAGCGCGGGGCGGTCGGCGACATCTACACCCCCGCATCCGGGACCTCGGCAAGGGTATCTCCGGCTGCCGCGAGCGCGACCAGCCGCAGAAGCACGCAACTCACCGGAGGAATCAAGGGCAGCGCCGACAGCGCGAGCTCAGCCACCGCAACCACGGCCGTGACAGCAAAGGAGTCTTTCATCGGATCCGCTGCAGAGAAACACCTCGACGTGGACCGCGGGCTCACATCCACGGCCGCGATGGGTGCCACCGAAGACTTCTTGCTCCCCGACGGGCAGCGCATCCCGCTCACGGCGGAGCGCTACGACACGGCCGAGGTGCTCTTCAACTACTCCCTGCTTGCCCTGATGGACAGCAACGGCGAGGATAGCAGCACCTACGAGCCCCGCTGCAAGGTGCGCACCGACATGGGCGACCTGTTCCGCCCATCTTTTGAGAAGGGGATCAGCTGGCTGCCGTTCGCGGCCGTCAACAACTGCGAGGCGGCGCTGCGGCCGCAGCTCTACGCCAACATGGTGCTGGCCGGCGGCTCCACCTCCTTCCCTGGGCTCAAGGCCCGCCTCGAATCCGAGGTGCGGCAGCTCTACCGGGAAAGCCACCCCAGCGAGGCGGTGGTGCCGATCCAGGTGCGCGACATGCCGTGTCGCACCTATAGCACGTGGCTGGGTGGGTCCATGCTCGCGCAGACGGCCGTCTTTCAGCACCTGGTCGTCTCCCGAAAGGAGTACGAGGAGGAGGGGGCGCGTGTCATCCACTACAAGTCGCTCTGAGCTGTTGGCGCGGCAGTCAAGGATTGGGAAGGGACAATGAGGGGTTTGGGGGGATGGGGGCGGAAGAGTCTGGCCCCTTAACTCGCTCTCCTCAACTATTCCTGCAGGTTCTAATCAGCATCCATGGTGGTCATATATATATATATATGTGGCCTGCGTGTGCGGATGTCTGCCTGGACGGGTGACTGCATGTACAAGCTGGCGCGCCACGCACGACATCTGTGCCCGTGAGCATGTGTGTGTGTGTGTGTGTGTGCGGTTTGCGCTGATGGGGATGGTGACGGTGGTGGCGTTGTTTCTGCTCTGTGGCTCGTATGTTGCCCATCCCTGTTGTGGGCCCGTTGCATGGCTCTACGATGTAGTATACGCATGTTTGCTTATCATTCCAAGTACTTGTGGCTCTTCCCCTTTCGTTAGTGCTGCTTCTGCTGTGTGTACCCATGGCTGCGCGCGCACGCACACAGAGAGAGAGAGATAGCACACGTCCTGCACGTGGCTTCGTTACATCCATGATGGCTCACGGCAAGCGAAGCGTGTGGCTTCTCTTGCCTTGTTGCGTATGTGTGCTACTCGTAGCGTCGCCAGTCGCGCCTCCGCCCTCGCCCCTCCTCACTCGTCCTCTCTTGCGCACGCACACACCCACACGCACGCGCGTGGAACGCCGCCAAACCAGTAGAGCCAGCAAGGAAGGGGGTCCGTGTCGCCACTTTGTACGGACGACATCAAGCGGTGCCCTTACACCCACGGAGGCGTCCACCCCTCAACGTCCCGCACTTCGACCGTCGCGGCGCGTGCGTGAGCTGCGCCACCATTCGCACACAGATGTCGGTGAAGTCCGGTCAGTTCAACTACGACGCCGTCGTGCGCGAATCCCCGGCCGGCTTTACGAAGATCACGGAGGGGACGACAGCAGTGCTGGAGCCGCCGACGAAGAAGGCATGTACGTCTTCGGCTGAGCCTGCGCCGGCTTCGAATCTCAGCAGCGAGGAGGCCGACAACCAGCTGGTGGGCCAGGCCGTCTTCTACAACCCGGCGCAAGTGGTAAACCGGGACTTAAGCATCAGCGTTATCGAGGTCTTCTCGCGACTGCGGCTGACAGAGCCGCGGCGCCGCGGTGGCACGAGGGAGGGGATCACTATCCTCGAGGCCCTCAGCGCCACGGGGCTGCGGGCGATTCGCTACTACAAGGAGATCACCAACGTGCGCTACATCATTGCCAACGATATGGACGCGGACGCGGTGGACTGCATCGTGCGCAACTGCGCGTACAACGGGGTCCCGGTTCAGTACCCAACCTTGATGGAGAACATGCCGGCCGCCGCGATTGAACTTTACCCAGGCGAGGCAGAGCCGGGGAAGGGTGAGTCGGCGACTGGTGCGTCGCCCAGAGTTGGGGTGCGCGCCGGCGGCGCCATCTTGCCGAACCTTGACGACGCCAACGACCTCATGTTCCGGCTGGCGATGAACAGCAGCGCGCACCCAGGAAAGCGCGTCTGCCTCGTCGACGCACCCGCGGAGACATCGGCGACGCCGTCGCTGCGTCCGCTGCTGCAGCAGGAGCTGATGGATGTCGTCGATCTTGATCCATACGGCTCCGCGTCGCCCTTCCTCGACGGCGCCTTTCGCTGTATCAAAGAGGGTGGGCTGATGCTGGTGACGAGCACAGATAGTGCCATCCTGTGCGGCAACTTCGCTGACACCGCCCATGCCAAGTACAGTTCGATGCCCTACAAGGCCGCCCACTGTCACGAGGCCGCGGTGCGCACGCTGCTCGCCTGCGTCGAGCGGGTGGCCAACCGGCACCAGAAATTCATTGTGCCGCTGCTGTCACTCCACATCGACTTCTATGTGCGCTGCTTCTTTCGCGTCTACAAGCAGCCGGCCGAGACGAAGCTCAGCGCCTGCAAGCTCGGGTACCAGCTGCAGTGCTCGAGCTGCTCAGCATTCTGGGTGCGGCCGATGGCGACGGCGCGGCAGCCCCGGCCGTCGCGGCAGGAGCGCCGCCGGCAGCAGCGCGAGGCAAGCGAACAGCAGCGGCGCGCTCGCGCAGGACGCGCCAACAGCGACGCAGATGAGGAGAAGCCAAGCAAGACAGTCGAAGGCGCGGCGGAGGCCTCGCGTGCGCATACTCGTCTGCGTCGACTCTCGAAGCGCGAGCGGGACGGCAACGACGATGACGAGGCGGTGGCACACAACGTTGACGGTGTTCGCACGGAGGTGTACCCCGCCTCGCCGAGTCGTCATAGCCATCCCAAGATCACACCGCTCACACTACGGCAGATGCCGAGCGCCGCCTCCGCGACGTCGACAACAGCCGCAACGGCGTGTCCGGTGTGCGGCAGCAGCATCGTTCTCTCTGGGCCCCTCTATGCAGCCCCCACGCAGAATTGTGAGTTTCTCGAGCAGCTGCTCGCGCTGCTCCAGGAGCGCGCCAGCGAGGGGCGACTGAACGCGGAGGCTCGCATCACCGGCCTGGTCCGCATCGCCCTCGAAGAGCTGCCAGACTGCCCTCTCTTCTACTTGCTGCCCGACGTCGCGTCCTACGTGAGGGTGTGCTGCCCGCCAACGCCGTGCATTGTCGGTGCACTGGCGCGGCTTGGGTACCGCTGCAGCCAGGTGCACTGTGCCGCCGCAGGACTCAAGACGGACTGCCCGCCGGAGGTACTGTTCCGAGTGATGCTGCAGTGGAAGATGGTGCAAGACACGCTGGATCCAGTCAGCAAAGCAGCGATCGAGGACGGCGCTGACAAGAGCAAGGAGAAGAAGGCCCCGGCAGCGTCCACCGCACCTCGGTCGCTGTTGGTGACGCCACTGGCGGAGGCGGACTTCACGTACGACAAGGCACACGACTTTCGCGGTCGCGTCATTGGTGTGGCCAAGTTCGTGCCGAACGCGCCGGGTTGGGGGCCGCGCCGGCGTCACCAAGGGGCAGCAGTGGTGCCCGAAGCGGTGGAATGCGGCAACGGTGAAGACAACGACGGAGGCAGCGGAGAGGCGTGAAGGCGCCGATCTCAAATTGTTGTTTTATAGAGGGGCAACATGAGGGCCCTTATCATGGACCCTTCACCTCGCACGAGCGAACCGGGGAGGGGGCGTTGTGCGCACGCGATGACAGCGACCAGGACGTTCGGTGGAGGTAGGGCCAGGCTTGCGGTGGCGCGACGAGACTGCCCTGCTCCCTCCGCCGGTCTCGCGAAGGCGCAGACCGCACGTGGGCCGCGCCCACACGCCCGCGCTCACAGAGGACGGCGTGACCACGGTTAATATATATATATATATCGGTATAGTTATATATGAGGCAGCAGCCGTGAGCTGAAATGCGCATTAAACACTTTAGCGGGGAGACTACAAGGCAACTCATAAGAACGCATCACGCACCCGCCCTCTGACGTATGGAACGGCACACCAGGAGCTGTCGCACGCACACTCGCCCATCAGCACAGATCATCTCTGATGCCTCTCCTCCACTCTCGCGCACGTTCTGCACATATAGAGAGAGAGCGAGGAGATGGGGAAGCATAGCGGTGATGTGGCGCGTGGCGGCAGTGCTTCTTCCTCCCTCTCCTGGCCGGAGGCTTTGGAAACTCTTGTTTTTCTCGTGGTCCGCTTCCCTTCACGCTTGCCCCGGCGCGCGCAAGCGCCTTCTCAGTCGCGCGCTCGGCGACACACACATACACACACGTGCACAGCCGTCCTCAGCGTGCGTGCCTCCGGTAGTCTTGTCTTTACTCTCCTTTGTCTTGCTTCTCGCCTTCGTGGCGCTCAGTGTAATGCTGCGCGCGTGCCGGCGTCGGCACACGATCTTCGACGCCTGTTACGTCCTGAACCTCGACAGGCGACCTGATCGCTGGGCACATGTGCAGCAGCAGGTAAAGCGGGCGAAGCTGCACAAGTTTCTAAAGCCCGGCGTGGAGGTGACGCGCGTCAGCGGCATCGATGGGCACGAGCTCGATGTTGCAAGCTTGCACAGGGACGGGGTGCTCACCGACCGAGGCTATCAGCGCTACCAACTCCCCACGGAGCAGAAGCTTTACGGCATGGACCTGACGAAGGGCGCCATTGGCTGCGCGCTTTCTCATCGTGCGGTCTGGCAGCGGGTGGTAGCGGAGCATCGTGAGTGCGTCCTCATCCTCGAGGACGACCTTGAGTTCCATCACCAGTTTTCCCGCCAGTTCGCGGAGCGCTGGTCACGGGTGCCGGCTGACTGGGGGATCGTGCACATGGGCGGCCTCGATCTACTCGCGAGTGGCAAGGCGCCGCGGCCGTACATAGCGGACGGCATCCGCCTAGCGTACGAAGGGCACCGCGAGCTCACCGCGTATGTGGCGCATGCCGCCTCCGCTCAGCGCTGCCTCGATCTGTCGCTGCCCATGACGTGGCAAGTGGACACCCACATCAGCAGCTGCCTTGCCGACGACGCTGCGGCGCAAGATAAGTACATCGCCGACCCCAAGATGTACGTGTTCCAGCCATCGTTGGTGATTCAGCTCATGTCCTTCACGACAGACGTCCAGAAGAAGCCCACCGACAACCCCGCTCTCGCAGATGCCGCGCGCCGTTTGCGGGAGTTCGTCGGTGGTGGCACGTCTGTTCGTTAAGCACGAGGAACAACGCTGCTGTGTGCGGTGAGAGTTGGTGCTGTTTGACGTCCTCACTACGCACATGCTGGAAATGGCGTGTGCGTGCCTGGGTGGGGCGCGTGTTGGGTGGGCAATGTGATAGCTGTGGGCTTTCCCTATTGGGGGTTCGACCGCTGGTGGCGGTAGTGCAGCGGGCCGTATTCTTCACATGACGCCCCACCCCACGGAGGCACCGAAGGAAAGAGAGAAATAGACGAAGGGAGAGCAGATGGGCAGAGCGGTGACTCGCGCAGTGTTCGACGGTGATGGGTTGCACATGCTTCCCTGCAGACACACACACAGACCCATAGACAGACACAGATGCACAGGTGTCAAGGAGTGGGGCCTGTGCCCGGCCATCAGCCCTCCATCTCTCGCTCCACCCCCCCCTCCTCACATCCTTTCTGCCTGATCCCTCACCCCCTCCTCCTCCTCCTCCATGGGCGCACACTCACAAACGCACTGACATACAACTCCAAGCAGAGCAAGCACAAAACGGTCAAGGCGCAGGCGTGGTGCAGAAGACGGCGCTCACCGACGCGCACGCACACGCATAGGCCTTTTTCGGGCGCTCGCCCGTCCTCCGTCGAGGCCGGAAGTCGCGTGCCTGTCACTTCTCTTGTATCCGAGCCCACACACTGGGGGCAACACGCACGCACTGCCCTCCCCGCTCCCCCTCGCGCCCGATCCGAGCGCGTGCTTCCGTCGATGCCGCAGCAGCTGCCCACCCTTCTGCAGGAGCAGCAGGCACAGTCGCCGCCGCTGCACGTGGCGTCCGTAATGTCCTCCATGGCTGTCAGGGACAGCACCGTATCGTTCAGGAAAGAAAGCCGCGCAAGCGTCTCTGCCGCGTCTATTGCGTCGGCACGGCGTGCTCTCCTTCCACCACGCGCGGGGATTTCCGCCGTGGTGCCCTCGCCAAAGCAGCGGCCGCAGCATGGAGGCAACGGCGCGGCCGCAGGGCCGAGTAAGGAGGCGGCCCCGGTAAGCAGGGTATTGGTGCCGGTTGTCAAGGCCGTCGCCGCTGCGACGGCCATCTCATCCATCCCACTCAGTACACCGCTCACTCGCAACAGCGTCCCTGCGACAGCGTCAGCGCCATCGTCGCATCTCGAGTACGTCGGCCTTGGCCCCTCACTGGCCAGAGACTCGTACCTGCCTCATGTGCAGGGCTCCCATGCACACGACAGCGCAAGTACCGGGGCCGACGTGCTGGCCCTGCAAGCCGCTACCACCGGTCTCTTTGCGCGGCACATCCGCCTCAACAGCCTGCCTGATGCAGCGCAGGACGACGCCGATGGCGATGATGCCGGCACCGCCGTGCCGCGCGGTGGTGACAACAGCGACGCAGCCTCCCCCATCGCCTCCCCAACGCTGGTGGGCACGGCCCCTGTCAAATCCGCCGCGCTGCTCGAAACGGGCGTCGATGACCGCATCAATCCATTCCTGCTCAATCAGCTCATCCAGCGAAGCCACCGTCGAGCACGCTCCACGGCCGCCGCCGCCGGAAAGCGCGGTGCCCATCGGATAGGACAGCTTCAGGACTGGATCAGGAAGCCCACATTCCTCAAAACCATGGTTGCTAGTCCGCGGCTGGGCGGTGACGCGACTGGCATCGCGGTGGACAGTGCCGCCGCTGAGCTGCGCTATCATGAGCTGCCCGCGATACAGGAGGCCTCCGAGGCGTGCTACACCGCGGCCCCCGGCAACGGCGGTACCGGCGGTGGCACCACTTCGACAGCGGCGACGCAGCCCGACACGGGCGCACTGGCAGCCGCAGGGACGAAGCAGGTGTTCAACCTCATTGCCGAGTACAACGACGACCTCGACGCGGAGGAAACGCCGCAAGCTGTCGCCCCTGGGATGTCCTCCACCGAGCACGTCCACATTGCTGCTGCAGTGAGCGCCAACGACGGTGCCCTTGTGCGGCAACTTGTGGGGTACTACTGCGCACGCGCTGAGGCCGTCTCCCCGACGCGCACGTCAACGCGCGCAGCAGTTGTGGAAGCCCCAACGCGAGCGAGTATGCGGAGTTACACAACGCTCAAGGGCAAGAACGCGAAAACCGCTTCCGGCACGACCGGTGGCGGCGCAGACGAGGGCGGTGCGGCGTCATCCCCTTTCCCGTTCACGTCCGCCGCACCGAACTTCTCGCTGCTCGACGCGGTGATGTGCGTAAGTCGCGAGTTTGTGGCGCAGCGCTCGGCGGCCGGGGTGCCCGGCCAAAGTACCAGCGCGCTCAGCGAGCGACGCCGGTGCCTCCTGGAACGCTTGACAAGCCTGGACCAGACGCGCATCCCAGAGACATGGTGGGTCACGAGCCTGCAGTACCTCGGCCGCCTCGCCACCACGACAGGGACTGGATCCAGCACAGCCACATCGGCTGTCACGGCGGCGGAGAAGACCCAACGCGCGTCATCGGCGACGGCGTCGATGTTTGCGACGCCGGTGACGGAAAATCGCCCCAGCGCACCACCGATGAGCCGCTCGAATCGTACGGGGCGCAGCGGCGGGATAGCGTCGCCGCCGCCGGTGGAAGGTGACGCGCTCGCGCGGCCGGACGAGTCCGGCAGCGAGGCGGGCACAGGTCTTAGGAATGGGCTGAAAAAGGCCGCTGTGATGCAGGCTGGTCCGGTGAGCAGCGGAACCCTCTGCGGCAGCGAAGGTCAGCTCGTGTTGGGCGCCGTCTCGTCCCACAACACCATCTTCCCTGCTCCCCGTCCGGTGGAACGGTCACAGGTGTACCTCCTGGCGGAGGTGCTGGACCGCATGCTGCGCGACCCGTCCCACCCGCAGTGGCTGGAGCTGCTTGCCGATCCGCAGGTGGCGCGCTACGTACTCGGCGACGGCGACGATATAGAAGGCGACGACGGTCAACGACGCGGCAGCGGCCACGACACCCTTGACGCCGATCTCTGGGGCACGCCTGGAGAGCAACGGCTCTTTGCCTACACGGACGCGGCCACACATGTACTGGAAATTCTTGACACCGGTCTTGCTGAGCTGGTGCGGCAAGTGGCGAGCTACTGTTTGGAGCGCGGCGCCTTGCTCGATCTGCTCCGCCAGTCCACCATGGACATCGCCAGCGCACATGTGCACATCCTCCGTCAGGTGAAGCAGCAGGCACACGCAGACGCGCTGGAGGCGCAGACACTGCGAAAGGAGAAGGCGCAGCTTCAGCAAGAACTCGAGGCGGTGCAGAAGGCGCTCGTGGAGCTGCAGAACACCCACGCCGAGCTCTGCACCCGCGTCGAGCCGCTCCAGCGCAAGAGCGACCGACTCGACGAACTCATGGCGCGCGTTGCTGCCAAGGCGCGCCGTTTCGAAACCTTCCGCCACGATGAAAACGCCGCGCTGCTGCAGGTGCTGAAGGAGTCCATAACGCAGTCCGCCGGTGCCGCGCTAGACAATTTCTTCAAGGAAATGCACGACTTGCAGGCACGTCACAGCGGCCTTGAGGAAGCGGCCACGACGCAGTTGAACGGCGTCACCGGTGACGCGGCGGGGCACAGCAACGGTGACGGTGCGGCGTCGCCCAAGGCTGCCGCGGCCGTCGAGATGCCGTCCGTCGCGGCCGCGCGTAGCCAAGCCCTTGAGCAGCAGCAGATGATGGAGCAGCTCTACACGGAGTCGCACCGGCTGCTGTGCGGACTGCAGGACATGGTGAACGCGACAAACACGCTGTGCGGGCGACTCTATGACAAGATGATCCTGGCGGACGTGTCACCCGCGGCCAAGGTCGCCACGTCTCGCTGGGCCTCCGTCGCGCGGGCCGTCGGCGCCTTCGAGAGGGATAAGCGCCACCGCCAGCGTGTGTGCGAGGTGTTTATGGAGTACTGCACCTCGTACCGTCATAAGCGCAGTGCCCACGCGGACCTTGAGACGGGGCGAGAGGGCAGCGCGGCGTCACGCAGCGTGAGCCGCGGTGGCCGGCACACCCACAGCTACGGCGAGGCGTTTCTCGTGAACGACAATAAAGAAACGCGATGCTCCGACAGCGTCGAAGGCAGCGAAGATCCACTGCTGGCGCACAGCAGGCCCTCTGCGCTCCTGTCGTTCACAGAGGAGGCGACTCCAGACGAGGGGCCGCGGCGGCGCAACAACAGCACCACGGAGGGCAAGGAAGGCGTCGACATCGACCATGCCGTCTTCGCCGCCGGCGGCGTGCGGGAGAAGCTGCAGCATGAGGTGGTCATGACAGGTGCCATCATCACCCGCGAAGATTTAGAAGCGATGAAGGCGACAGATTGCACGGTGGACGAAGTAAACGCCCTCTTTCGCAAGGACTTCGACATGCACAAGTATCTGCGCGGATCATGGCAGCAGTACGTGCTGGAGCGTCAGCAACAGGAGCAGCAGAGCGTCGTGGCGGTGGCCACTACGACAAGCGGCCCTGGCGGGAAGCAGACCACCGTGGAGAGCACGTACATGCTGCGCTTGCCGGACGTGCTACAGATGCTAAGTGACGTGCAAGCGACGCTGGCCGAGGTGACAGTGCGCATGAACGCCACGGCGAAGAGCGCCGTGTTGGAGGCTGGTCTGCAGCCGCCTCTTGAGCCCCCGTCGCACCCAGAGCAGCCCTGTCCGCTGTGCAGCCGCCGCGATAGGTGTGAGCTGGAGCGGCATCGGCGGCGTGAGGCAATGTCCCGAATTGCTCGTGACTTGCAACGGAAAATGGAGGCAGTGGAAGCGAAAAGCCGTGCAGCGTTTACAGAGCGTGACGAGGCGCTGGGAGAGGTACGGCGGCTCAAAATGGAGCTGCAACACTCAGCCACGGTCACGCCTGCTCGTGGGCCGGCTGTGATCGGAGTACAACAGCAGCAAGAGATGCAGCCTGAATCTCTTCAAAGACACCGTCAGCAGCGGCACACGTCTTCGCAATGGCAAGCAGCGGCGGACAGCACCGTCACGGTTCCGTCCATCCACCATGTACCTGCGTGGAGCCTCGGCAACGAGACCAGCAGCCTTAGTAGCAGCAGCAGCAGCGCTATGACCGGGGTCACGGGACGCTCAGAGAACTCGGCAGACATGTCGACGGTGATCCTCAGTCAGGCTGACAAGTGCACGGTCCCGCCCATCGTTAGTGGTGCGGGCGTGGGGGCGTCGGGGTCTGCGCGGCAGAGTCACATTAGCTTCTTCGGAGACGCGCGTGTCGGCGACAGCTTCACCACCGTGAGCTACGAAGAGAGCGACCAAGTCGGCCACCCCTCCATCCCTTCAAAACGCCGCTCCACTGCCGAGATGCCCAAAAATACCACCGGTGACACACCGCAGTAGAGAGTCCCGGCGATTCGAAATCGAACGGGAAAGAAGCTCAGAGAGGAAAGGAAGGGAGGGCAACGTCGCTGTCATGTCGGTGTGCATGTGTGTGTGTGTGCGCGCGTCGATCTGCAAACTACACGCGTGTTCGATTGTCCTTCGTAGGCTACGCGCACCCCCACCCCCTCCACGCGCACGCCATGATCATCTATTATGACGGCTCTGTATTCTCTCGCGCGTCACCGGCGCCTCCGGCTGTCTTCCTCTCCTTTTATGTGTTGACCTGTTTTAGTTCTTGTGCGCGCGTGCGTGCGTGTCCCTCTGTTCTCTTCTTCTTGTGTATCTTCTCCGGTCTCTTGATGGCCCCCTTCCCTCCCTCCCTTGGAACTCCTCCTGTGCCACCACGACCATCACCGCCACCCCTGCCTCTACCTCTCTGTTGCTTTACGCTTGCACCGCATATGTTGCATGTCTTGCTCACGCTCCCTCATCTTGTTGAATGTACAGGTCGGCTCAGCCACTCTGCCGCCGCTTTTCGAGTACTTTTTCTCACTTGCTGTTCTTTTCTGTCCCCATGTGCTCGTCGTGCGGCTGGCGGTATACCTCCTCTCACCTCCACCCCTCCCCCTCCACCCTCCCGCAAACCATGAGCCGCAACAGCGGGTCGTAGCGGGTAGTGCTGGCGCTCGCCGACAGCAACGCAGGAAACCATCCACGACTGCTGCGGGGTCGGCATCATTCTTGGCACGTGTGCACAGGATGGTGCAGGGAGGACGGTGGGCGGTGAGTCACGCGCTGCATGGCGGTTGATGTACGAAACGAACGAAAATGTTTCAGTAACGCCCGAGCCACCGTCGCGCGACTCCGTGGCGGCGTCGCTGATGGCGGTGGGGCGGTGTTCTGCCCGCGTGGCTGCGGGTGGGTCACCGAGCGCACGTTCCTCCTTGCGCTTTCTTGCGCGCTTCGTGCGCAGAGGAACTTGGTGACGCTGTGTCTCCCACAGCATGAACACACACGTGCACATACACATGCACACCTCAAATCTCGCAAGCGCCTCTATGATACAGTCGGGGCCCGTGATCCTCCGTTTAGTTCCATGTCAGCTTTCGCGCACCTTCTCCCTCTGCCTTTCTCTCTGACCTCGCCACAACACCGCCGCTGCGGCGCCCCCTCCCTCTCATCCCCCAACACCCACGCAACGTACTTGCCTTTCCGCCGACGGGCGCGTCCTTCTCCTCCGCAAGCAGAGAGAGCGTGCGGTTATGTGGGTTTTTTTGCGTGTGTGTGTGCAGCCGCGGTAATACACGCGCTTCCGCTTCCTCTTCGTCGCCCTTCTTTACCTGCTTTGTTGTTAGCTGTTTTTCGGTGTTCTCTGCAGATCGCGCGCGCGCGCTCTTGCTCGCTCTGGCTCTCGTGACGGACGACCTTCACGCGCCCTGGTGCACGCGGGTCGTCTGTGCTGTGCGCAGTGGAGCTTGGATGAGAACAGAAGGCAAAGGAGGAGGAGGACGGGCGGGCAAGTATCTCGCTTCATAGACGTTCAACAGACTGCGCCGCATCTTGGGCGGAAGGAGGTGGGCAGGAGACGGAGTATCCCTTTCATGCGCAGGCAGGGAAAAGGCAGAGCACCATCACCGACGGAGGCACGCAGGCCTACTCGGTCGACCCCTTTGCTGTCCACATCGGCAGAGCCACCAGAGCACCTTGAATAGTCACAGCCCCCTCCCCCTAATTGTTGCCCTCCCCCTGCCCCAACTTGGGAGAAGCCCGATCAGCGAGGCTAGCGAGGATGTCCATGTACGAGGAAGATGAGCCATTCGACTTCGAGGGACGTAGCGGCGGTGTCGGGCACACCGGCGTGGCAAGCCTCGACACGATCATGCAGTCACTCAACAAGCGCTACGAAGTATACCAGCGTAGGCGTACTGCCATGACGCCGTTCGGCTCGCCAGGTGACCCCTCTATCCTCGTACCACCCGCCTCGCACTCCATCCTGGGCGACAGCGCGATCGTCAGCGGCATCTCAGTCAACGGCGGCGCTGCAGCGTCGCAGCCGCACGAATCTCCGAAGGAATCCATTGTCTTCCCTCGCGCGCGACCGGCCCCGTACTGGGAAGAGCGAGAGCTCTACATCGTCGCCGAGGGCCTATGCTGCTGTCTCAATGGCGGCATCAACTACCGGCTTCTGTGCGAGCAGTATCAGCGGGCACTAGAGGTCCTACTGACGCTAGTGCGCGAAGATCTGCGTCTGTGCGTGTCGAGCGATATGGAGCTGGTGCCAGGCGGCATGGCGAAGTCGTTTCTTGCGAAGCTCAAGGCGCTCTTGCAGGAATCCAAGCGCATGCTGGGCGAAGCAGGAGTGAACGTATCACCCCGGTTGGAGGCCATGATTGAGCAGCTGACCAGCGGCAGCAACATCAGCAGTAGTAGCGGCGGTGCTAGTCATGCCTCCCTGCACGCTGGCCACAACACCGCAGCCGCTGCTTCGTCAAGCCGCGGAGCGACCACACCGCCCGCAACGTCGATGGCATTCTACGCCGGACGTACCCCAAACTCGCCCACGATGTCGAACAGGCGACCCACGGGCACGAGCGGTGGCGGAGAGTCTGTATTCGCGACGCCCCCCACCGCCGCGAACCACAGCGACAACCTCCCCAGTCTGTACGCGCAGTCGTATTACGCTGTGCCACCACACAGGCGCCCACCTTCGGCAGGCATGCGCAGTGTCAACACCCGCGAAGGCGAGGTGGACGGCGGTATCGCGGCGGCTGCCAGACGACGGCCACCAATGGCTCCGCCAAGCCGCCCGCATCTAGCGTCCCCCGACAACGGATACCTGCAGCTCGGTCACCCTTGCGGTGGCAACGGAGATGGGTTGCCACGGCAGCAGCAGCAGCCGGCGGCGTCGTCGTCGTCCTTCGGGCACTTCCCCTCCGCGGGTGTTTGTAGCAGCACGCCGAACTTGGCGAACATCGTGGACAACCCGGTTGAGGGCCGCGGCAGAGCAGGCGGGGAAGGTGTCGGTGATGCAGATGTACGCAGCTCGCATGAAGATGGCGGCAGCATCAAGCGAAGCGGTGTTGGTTACCTGAATTCTTGGTTCTCGGGGGCCGCTCTGACACCGAAAATCAGTGGCAAGGCGTCCCCCATCACCCCAGCCGGACGTCCCCTTCAGCGCCAAGCACCGCCGCAGCTAGCGCCGGCAACCGTGAAGCAGCGTACCGTTACCGAGAGCACGTCGCCCATTCCCGCCACGCCCCCGTCGGATGGCGGCGTGCCAGGCGTTCATGGATACTCCCACGCAGCTATAGGGGACAGAGTTGTTGGCAGCAGCTCAGCCGTGAAGATGCAAGCCGATCTGCTGGCCGCAGAGGTACTTGGCGAAGACGCGAACGAAACGTTTGCCGCCCCAGCTCGGGTGCATGGTCGCCTTCGGCAGCTGGAGGCGCTCTACGGGGAGTTTTACGCGATGGACGGCATGACCCTGCTCATCGATGCTCTCGGCGTCGTCTTCACCCGCGAGTACGACCAAGGAACGGCGCAGCAACCCAAAAGCGCCTTCGCCGCCTTCCAGCAGGATGTGAACGGGAAGGTCATGCCAGTCCTGCAGTCGTGCGAGAGTCTGCAGCTCTACATCACCGACCTACAACCGCTGCGGAGCTCCTACCTCGCGAGCTGTCTGGCGCACCACGTGCGGCCCAACAGCACGGTCCTCGACGACCTCAAGAGCATTGATAAAGACCGCTCTGTGGAGACGATGCACTTGGAAGGGCTGCACCTGGGCGACCGCGGTGTGGTGGCGTTCGCCGAGAGCGTCTTGCCTCGGCTGTACCGGCTGCGTTGGCTGGACCTCAGCAACAATGATGTGAATGATAGCACGCTTGAGCCGCTCCTCCGCTCCATTCGCTACCACCCTTCGCTGGAGCGCCTGAACCTCTCACGCAACCCGCTGACCGACAGCGCTCTGCCGCTCCTGCTGCGCATCGCCCAGACGTTGCCGCGGCTATCAGTGCTGCTGCTGCAGAGCTGCTCCATGAAGCCGGCAACGCGGCAGATGGTGGAAGCAGAAGTGGCAGTCTCCGGCACGTGCGCGATGCCAGTGGCCGCGCACCGGTGCAGTTCAAAGCCCCCCACTCGCTCCAGCAGTGTCAGCATCGCGCTGAAGAGAGTAACCGCAGCCTCAGAACCGCTACCGGGACCGCCTTCGGGTCTGCCACGCCTGGCACCCCCACGAAGCGAGCGGCGACCCCGGTGACTCAAGTCCGCGGTGTGCGCTGAAGCGGTATCGAGCTCGCGCAGCAAGACCATCAAAGCAAGACTGCGCTCAGGGCAACGTTCCCGAGCAGCATGAGGAGTGGGGGCCTCCACGGTGCCCATCCGGTCTGGTCCGAGGGCGCTCTCATGCACGCCCTTTTCGGCCCGCTCGCCGCCCGGCCGTGTGATGCCTGGGGCCGGAGCAAACAGAGAGGGATGGGGAAGGGAGGCGTCGACTGGAGAGGGCTGCTGTTCCACTGGGTGCCGTCAAGGCGAAGATGCCCCGTTGTTGAGGAGGCGCACAGGGAGCGGGGGAAGGGGAGGGGGCTCAGCTTCTCTGCTTCGCACCTCTCTACTCGCCCGCGCCTGTCTCACCCACACACTCTCTTTATCTCACTTCGCTCCTCCTCGAGGGCCCTCGGCGGTATGTGTGGGGTGTGTGGCGTGTCTAGGGGAGGCGGGGTGGCGGTCTCCCCTGGAAGGTGAGGTGTAATGCGTCTGTATGGACGTCGCCAATATAAAATATTTCTTTTTCGTCTGCGTGTGTTGATGTGGTTCGCATTTGCCGAGCATCGTTGTCTTCCTCCTCCCTCACACTTTCTCAGTAGCAGGCCCTCTTCCCCACCCCGTCCTCAGCATCCCTCGATGCAATACATGTGTAGATGTATATATCATATATATATATGTGTGTGTGCGCGTGTGATGTCACGGCCTGCTCCTTGTTGAAGGGAGGCCCATCCGTATATACGGATCTTGCGTACATGCGCAGAGCATGTGCAGGGTGCCCGAGTGCGATCTATTCGCACGGAATGTGCCCACCAAAGGTAGAGAGCTCAAGCGAGAGTGTGTAGAAGGACTGAAGTACAACAACGGACATGTCTTCGTGGGTGAGGGGTAGGTGGCAGAGGCGGATGTGCTGCTCTTCAGCGCCGCTGCCGCCCTCCCCCCGCCATCCTCCTCCGCTTGTGCGTCACCATCACAGCTGAATCCACGTGCCCTCCGGCCCTTTAAACGCGCTCATGCACACTCCTCTTCCTCACCATCACCACCACCCCCTCCGCCGCGCCACCAAAATCCTTTCAGTTTTCCTGGGTGCCCTCTCTCTCTCTGGTCTCTTCTCTGTGCCGACTTTGCCTGTCCCTACACACACGACCCCCCACCGCGGATCCCTTGTGGGTGGTCCCTCTGGGTGGGGCGGTTGCTGCTGCAACGGCCCGCTTCAACGGGCTGGCGAACCACGCCGCTGGCCATGGACGAATAATCGTCGATGCGTCATATATATTACGTAACACGCATTTCATTGTCGACGGCGTTGACTGTCACGTACACAAACACACATACTGGTGTTAAAGAGCTCTGTGCTCGACGTATGCCACGCAGCCGCAGCAGCAGCAGCGGTGATGACGGCGGTGGCGGCAAACGCCGCGGCCGCTACGCCGCCGTGGTGGAGAAGGGCGAGAATGCGTGGAAGCGGGAGTGGAGCAGCTTCATGTCCGGCGTGAACCTCAAGCGACTGCGGGATGGCACTAGCGGCGTGGCGCTTAAGGCCTCCGCCGACATTGAGCGCCAGCTGGTAGCGCGTGAGGCGGCGTCATCGTCCTCGCCGGCTGCTGGTGCGCATGGCAGCGGGAACGGCGTGGAAGTGAACGATGACGGCATCCCTTTGGGGGCGATCGCCAGCCATGCCAGCTTCTCGTACCTGTTCTCCTCCCCAGCTGAGCGCCGCGCTGAGCGAGACGCGCGCGAGCGGGCGGAGTCGGAGCGCCGCCAGGCCCACAAGCGCGAACTCATGGCCAAGAAAGACCCCTTGAGCGTGTTGAGCAAGCATCAGCGCGCTATGCACGACGCCGAGCAACGCGGGCTGCAGCTCGACGGCATGACGCGGAAGGAGCGGCGTAGCTTTCTTCAACTGACTGTGACGGAGGCGCAGAGGAAGGCAGAGGAGCAGTCGCGCGAGTTCAAGCTGCATGACCTGATGGATGAGAAGCTGGCTTGGTACCAGCAAGGGCCTCACCCAATCGACCTCATCGCCGAGAAGCTGGTTCGCCGCAAGGCGGAGAAAAAGGCAAAGCAGCTGCGGCTCAAGTACAACTACCTGGCCCCGCACCCGTCCTGGCTCGCGAAGCGTGCGCAGCGCCGTCGCGAGAGCCTGCTCGTCGGTCTCGGCAAGCGTCTCATCTTTTCGGAGAGCGTGACAGGCGAGGACAAGGACGACGATACAACTGTCCCGACGAGCGAAGTTATGGTGACGGACCCGCTGCACCATCTAACAGTGCCATTGAGCGAAATGGGGCGGCTGCTCGGGCAGCAAGGTTCCGCGTCGCTATCTGCAGCTGCCGCCGCGGATGCGGATGCATTGGTGACAGTAGCAGCTGGTAGCAGCAGCGGCGATGACATTGAAGACGTGAAGGGAGCGGACGAGGAGGGGGCGCAGCACTTGGGTGGTGAAGTCGGCCGCGGGCACCGAGGTGACGTCACGGCCACTCGGAAGAAGGCTGTGTCTGCTTCATCTGCTGCCTCCAGCGCTGGAGGATGTAGTAGCGCCTCTCCAGGGAAGTGCGCTAGTGGTGAGGCAGGCAATGACGGCGTCGACAATGACGCGGCACAAGTGCGACTGCCGGACGTCGTGGTGCTGCAAGATCCGTCCCGCATCGCCACATCGTTTGTGCGCACCGTGGCACGGGATCGCACGACGGCGTTGGCGATCCAGCAAATAAACCGCACGACGAACTTCCTGAGCTCGGGATTGGTGAAAGGCCCCAGTCTACGCCCGGAGGATGCGCTACCGGGCAACTGTCTTCCCTCGCGAGGGCTCGGCACACCTCCGGCAGCGGCGGCGTTGACGCCCTCGCCGAAGAACACTGCCGCCGCATTGAAGCAGGATTCCGCCGCAGGCGGCGCCAAGCATGCTGCGGCCACCTCGAGGCGCTCCTCTGCCGCCAGCAGAGGCCGCGAGCGTGTGCGTGTGGCGGATGGTGAGGAAGAGGGCGGCGAGCGTCGTCGGCACCGTCGCGGCGCGGACGCGAGTCCCGCGGAGTCGCAAACGAAAAAGTCAAAGCATACCACATCGCCGTCTCCACGCCCACGCGGCGCGCGCGCCCCCACTAGCCCCGTGAAGTCACCAGCCGCGGTGGCCCTTCGAAAAGCCAAAAAGGTCAAGTGAACTCAAGAAGCTCGAGTAAGATGAAGAGACAGCGAGCGAGCAGCAGATAGGATTGAGGTGATGCTGATGATCGCGTTGCCGCTGCCGAAGCATCACCGCCTCTTGCCTTTCCCCTCACCGCGAGTCCTCTTTCTCTCTCCCTCTTCACAGTCCACCGTGGCAACACAGCGCGCGTCCGCACATGCGTGGATGCGCGTATACGTGTTGTATGCGGCGCTCTCGAGCCATTCTTTTGTTGCTGTTGCTGGGTCGCCTCGCGTTGTGGCGATTAACTACACATCACCACCACCACCACCCTCTCATCCTCCCCCTCGACTGCAAAGTCGACGCAGGATGATGGCAAGAGACGCGCGCGCGTGTGCGTCCAGCTGTGCGTCCACCCTGGCTGATGCCATGTGGAAGAGATGTCATGAAGTGCCTCTCCTAAGGCGGCCCCCTGTGCGTCCATCCGCACATATGCTCGTTCTCCCCTTCCTCCCTCTGCTGCTCTGCCGCGCACCCTCATGTACATGCATACACGTATGTATACGTGTATAGCTCGCGACACGTCAAGCACCTCGTACAGAACCATCATCGCTCCTCCTGCTGCTGACGGGCACGAACACAGCTGCGCGGGGTGCATGCATGCAGCGCATAAAGGGCAACCTAAAGCACTGGCACTGCACATAGAGAAGGCGAGACGCCGTACACGCGCTCGCGTCTGGGGCATTGCTAGAGGGTCCGAGTGCCGATCAAGAGAGGCCCGATGTTTAAACAGCGGGATAATGAGTACCACCCGCCCATGACGGTTGACCCATCCGGCGGCGGGGTCACCACATCCGCCGGTCTCTTTAGCGAGGTCGGAATGGGCAGCGTCGCCAGCCCGTTTCTCGGCGGTCCGGCTGTCGCCGCAGGGTCGCGCAAGCGCGGGCGCGATATTCGCGGCCTGGACCGCTTTCGCACCGTTGTGTACGGCGAAGACGGCTTCCGTCGCCTGCACGCCATGGTTGCGCGCAATCCCGTCCTCATGTACCCTCCAGACGGCATCGAGGCGGCCCGCGCGCGTGTGATGGTGCGTAAGGCGGAGCTGCAAAGCCAGTTGCGGAGCGCGCTCGGCCACCGCGAGCATAATCACGGCCCGGCCGACGATGGCGACGAAGATGTGTTTGCCCTGTTTGAAGCCCGAAGGCGCGCCGAGAGCGATGCGCGTCCTGCCACAGAGGACGAGGAGGTGCCACGGCAACCTGCCAGCGAGCACGCGCCACCGCCCTCGAGCCTCGCCTCGATCCGTCAAGACGAAGAACTAGCCATCTATCACCACAAGCAGCTGGACAGCTACCTGCGCCTCCTGTACGAGTTCAACCATGCCACGTTTGTGAAACTGCCGCTGGAAGACACTCTTCAGCTGCTGTCGCGGTGCGGCAAGGAAGCTGTCGCCCACGTCGTCGAATACGAAACGCAGGTGCGGCTGCGTCGGCAGTCGCGCATCAGGGATCTGAACGAGCTGCGGCAGGAGCAGGCGGCGCTGGAGGAGCGACGCCTCGCTATTGAGGACGCCGAGCAAGCCCGACTTGTGCAGTCCGCCGAGCTGCGCCAAGCACAGCTCGACCTGGAGCTGGACAAGGGTGTCGTCAAGGCGGAGCCGCCCGATGATGGCAGCGCGGACGAAGATGTAAAGGTTATTCTCGAAACGGCCGCGCCATCCGTGGACTTTGCCTCCCTCCCCGCCGGCGACAGCCCGGAGGAGTACATTGACGGGATAGTAATGGCGGTGGAGGATGAGGGCATCCACTACACGTGAGCGACCACGCCCCTCCCCCCCCCCTCTTACTCCTCCTCCCCCTCTCCATCTGAATTGCCGCCGGCGCCTTCTCCGCTGGGCGGCTTGTCTGCATGCTTCTGTCTCATAGCCGCTGTTGAGGAAGCACGCCTTGGGCAGGTGAGGATTGTGACAAGGCGGAGCGATGCGTGGCGCGTGTGCGTGTATGGCACCGCCAGGCTTGGCGATATTTCTTTTCTTTGTTGGTGCCCGTATCTGCTGCTGTTCACCTCTGCCAAGTGTGGGGCGTGTACATGTGCAGTTTGCCTTCCCGCCCTCTGGGGTCTCTTCGACACACCTGTCCACATGCGACGCTGTCCCCTACCACAGTGCTGCACCTTTGACGGGGCAAGGAAGACGTCTGTCATGTGCTTTTCGTGAGTGCGCGCTGCAGGCACGCCCACGCACACGCACAGCACTCTCCCTCCAACACACATACACACCGTCTCGCACACCACCACCACGACCCACCTTTCATCGCGTATTTGCGTCGGCATGCGTGTGCTTGTATGTGCGTGGCTGCACGTGGAAGACTTGCCATCTTGGCTCTCTTCTCTCTTCTCTCCCCTGCACCCCTGCTGCTTTCCCCCCAACCCCTCCCTCCACCGCTCTCTCCCTGTCACTCCTTGATCACGGGCGCTTGCACCCCCTTCCCTCCTCTCCCCCTCTGTGCACGGATGTGTGATGGGCACGTTGCGTTGTGTTCGGCTGTGTGTGTGTGTGTGTGTGTGTGTGTGCATGACTGCGGCTCGCTCGTAGTTGTCTCCAACGCCGTCTCCCGCACGCTCTTCTTACGCGATTTCCTTTGTTGTTTTCCGCCCTCCTGTCACCTCTGTCGCTCACCGCCGCCCCTTCGCGCGACTCCATGTCAGGCCAGATATTTCTCTATATCTCAAACGGGCGCACCCTGTGGGTGCCGCGTCACACGGCCTCGCCCACCGAAACGAAGCCGGTGTGCATGCTGAACTACGTGACACCGATGGAGCTGTCTCGGTCCTTTTACCTCTTCGACTACGCGGTGCAGGTGGTGGAGAACGCACAGATGGCAGCCATGAACCCGAACGCGAAAACACCGAACGAGGTGCTGGCGGCGGTGAACGACTTCCGCCGTGTGTGCGCCGAAGATCAAAACTTCCTTCTCCAGCGCTGCTACAACTCGCCTGCCCAGCAGCAGCAGCAGCAGCAGCAGCCTCAGCAACAGCAACCTCAGCAGCAGCAGCCTCAGCAAGTGAACGCCTACCCGACTCCTTACTCATCCAGTCCCTCCCAGCAGCAGCAGCTGATGATGTCGTCCGCGACCACGTCAGGCTACGGCGGTGGCAGCAACAACGCAGGCGCCGCCGGAGGTATGGACTCGGCAGCCCTGCTCACGCAGTTGCTGCAGCAGCAGCGCCAGCAGTCCCGTATGATCAGCGGCGGCAACACGAGCAACCAGGGCTACCAGGACAACGGCGCCGGCGGCGCCTACGGCTACAACAATGATGGCCGCAACTACTACGGCGGCGACCGCGGCCGTGGTGATCGCCGCATGCACGGTAACGCTTACGGCAACAGCATGGGCTACTCGCAGAACATGATGATGATGCAGGGCGGGATGCCTCGGCCGCAGCAGCCGATGATGATGGGCTACAACAGCATGAACCCCTACGGCATGGACCAGATGATGATGTATGGTGGCGGCCCCGGCCAGATGTACCCGAACGCGCGTGGTGGCAGCGGGCGCCGCAGCAACAACTACGGCGACCCCATGATGATGATGGCGCAGCAGCCCGGCATGTACGGCAGCCGCCGCGGCATGGGTAGCCATTCGCAATCGCAACAGCAGTCGCGGATGGGCGCGACGGTGCGCAACGAACCGGAGCCGATCAACCTCGACGGCGTCACAGTGCCGGAGGAGATCAAGACGGTGTACATGAACCCCGCGCAGCAGCTCGTGATCGCGACGATGCCGGGCCCGCACATGACGGTGTGGCTGCGCGAGCACCCCTTCCCGACGGACCTGCAGGACAAGAAGTTTGTCTTTGGGAAGAAGGGCATCTGCCTGATGCTGAAGGCATCCTTCGAGGAGGTGAAGGGCAGCAAGCCTGTGGAGCTGTTCCCGAAGCAAATCTGCACGCACTTCTTCATCTACGGCTACTGCTCGCGTCCCAACTGCTTCCACGAGCACCACAACGAGGATCAGCTGCGGGAGCTGATCGCGGCGCGGCATGTGCAGCTGAAGGCCATGACAAAGGCTCAGCGCCACCAGCTTATCGACGAAATCGAGAAGAAGGAGAAGGAGGGCCTCGCGGCGGCGGCGGCTCACCGCGAGGAGCGAGAAAAGAAGCGCGCTGAGGCAGCTGCCGAGCGGGAGGCGCGTCGTCAGCAGCGGCAGCAGCAGCTATCGCAGCAGGGTCAGATGTACACCTCCTCCTCTGCACCCAACACACAGCCGAATCCGTCGCAGGACATCGGAAGCGACAACGAGGACGACGACGCCATGACGCAGGGTGGGGCCGGCAGCAGCCAGCAACGGCCTAGCGCGAACCCGTCAGTGGTGGACATGATGGCGAGCAGCCCCTCCCAGGACCACCAAGCCGTGTCGGCGGGGGCCGGTGAGGCGACAGCAGAGGCCTCCAAGACGCCTTCGAAAAGTGACGTCGCTGCGAAGCTTGGCATCACCGATAGTGATGACGGAGACGACAACGATGGCTCCTCCTCGTCCGCCAGCGGCAGCAGCTCCACGAGCAACACAAAGGCTAAGGCAGACGTGGTGGAGGCGTCGGCGGCGGATGAGGACGAGGGGGACGCCGAAGAGGAACACGACGATGCCGAGGATGAGGAGCAGCAGGAGGAAGAGGAGGAAGAGGATGCCAAAGCCAAGAAGTCCAAGGCGAAGAAGCCGGCACCGAAGAAGCGTGGCCGCGCGGCCGCGCCGAAGAAGGCAACGAAGCGCACTAAGAAGCAGTAGCACTGGCGCGCCCGTATGGCGGAAAGGCGGTTGTCAAACGCTTTTTGGACGCTTTCCCTGTGCACGCTGCCGTCTGCCTCCCTTCCTCACCCTACGATCGGCCCAACAACCAAACACACACACGCTCGGCATCAACATGAACCTCACGTCTCCGCGCGCGCGTGTGTGTGTATGTGTGTGTGTGTGTGTGTGTGTCTTTGTGCGTTCCTCAGCTCCCTATTTTCTTTTGCTACACCTCGGTGAGACTCTTCCACTCCCCACCCCGCCACGTGCTGTCGCCACCGCCCTCTCACAGCCACCACCCCTCTTCTTTGGTGCCGGCTTTGTATTCCCCCTCGATTCCGTCGTGCACCCGCTGTCATCGTCTCCCCGTTCTCATGAAGGGCGAGAGTGAACCGGATGCGGCAACAGTCGAGGCGGGCGCAGGAGCAGCGCCTGGACAGGGAGAGGGAAGGAGAGGGTGCGTGGGCGTGGGCGTGGGCGGACATGTGAGCAGAGGGGGAGTCGGCTGGCCGATGCGTCAGCGTTTTCGAATAGATATGCTTTCTTGGCTTGTTTCCTTTACTTCTTGTTGGGCGTGTGTGTGTGTGTGTGTGTGTTTGTGGCGATGCTCACGTCGTTGTGCGTTACTTGGCTCTTCCCTTCCCTGTTGCTAGTTTTCTCATTCCTTGCTTCATTGTCTTCTGCAGCCCTCCCCCCCCCCTCCTCCTCCCTCTCCTCGCGGTGATTGTGTGAGAGGGCGCGGGAGGGAACGACGATGTGGTGCATGTGTGCATTCACTCTTGGTTGCACCTGTGATGGCGGCTGTGGTCGTTATGCTTTCTAGTAGCCCAACCTAATGTGGAAGTATGTACTTTGGGCGAAGGGGCAACGCCGTCGTCGCTGATGGGCACGTGCGCGCGCGTCGTTGGCTCGCCTGTCTGTATCTCTGTCGTAGAGTAACTCGCCGTGAAAGCGAAGGTCTCCCTCTGTCTGTTGCTGTGTGTGTTTGGGTGTCCGGCTCGCATGCGCCCAACGCGCGTGCAAGGGTGGGGAACGCAGCATCGGGCGTGCGTGCGCGCGCCTTGCAGTGTGTGTCTGTATCTGTGTGTAGCCTGATCGCTCCGTTTTATTTATTGGTCTTGTTGGGCGGGTTTCTGTCGGCGTCGGGCTCGCGCACGCGAGCGCTCTCTCTCTCGTCTTTATAATGTTGTGGTTCGCCGTGGTGAAGCTCTTCTTAACGTAATGCTGTTGTGCTTTCCATTTCTCGTGTGTGGGTGGGAGGGTGCGTGGGTTCATGTGTACTCCAGTGGAGGAGGAGGAGGTGGTGGTGCTGGGGAGGGGAAGGGAGGGGAGGAAGGCTGCAGGATGGTGTTTGAAAGAGTTCGAGCGCGTTGGTGAGCCTCATCCGCATCCCTCCTTTTCTCTCTCTACAGATCCATCTCTCCTGCAATTGGATTTCGACTGTACAGTGACCCGCTCACGCGCACAAGCACACACGTATGATGCCGTGGATGCAGCCGATGGTGTGCTCGTGGCTGACGCCTTTTCGGCATCGTGCCGACGCCTGCCGCACACACACTCGCACCGGGCATGCGTACGTTTCTTTCTCCACGGGCACTCATCATAACTGCAATGACGCACACACACACACACACTCACTCACAGGTGCACGCCTACGTACACATAGCACACACAGGCACACGTGCAGGTGCATTACCTGTCGGTGACACACAGGCGGGAGGAGGGGGTAGTGCCGGCGCAAGCCCGCACGTGCAGTGGCGCGAACACCATCACGCTCACATCCACTCGCCCCACTACCATTGAGGGCGTTAACGTATACGTTAGAGGTGCGGAGGCATGCTTTCACAGCGCTACACTGGGGGTGTCGACATCACAACGCCTGCGCGCAGGGATTGAGGGAGGTGGCGGAGTGGTGTGGAGGAAACAGGGAACGAAGTGTGTTGCGTGCGCGCCTGTGGGTGCGGTGTGCTTCGCACCTGCATATTCTATCCATCACTGAGTGAGCAGATCAACATAAGGACGCACCTGCGCACACACACAGGTGGCACGCCCAAACCAGCACAGTGTTCCCCCTTTAGCTAGCCCCCTCCACTCACCAGCCACCACCACTCAGCCCTCCCTTGCCATCAAGACATCGGACGTCTCCATCTCTCCCTCTCACTCTCGTCTAGCAGGAACGCATGCGCCCGCACACGCGCACGTGCAGAAGCACCTCGCTGCACTCGCAAGATGCTGGAGGACGAGCCAGAAGAGGAGAGAGGGGGACGTGTTTCTTTCCTTTTCTCTTGCTGGTGAGCGTATGCGGTGACTGGGCGAGCACGCCTCACCTCCTAGCAGCCCTCCACGCGCGCGCACGCGCGCCCCACCTACCCACCGAGAACCATATCTTCACGCACCATCCCCTCTACATACATACGTCTACATACCGTCTCTGCTGCCCACACACTCACCCCACCCACCCCACCCCAACTACCGCCTCTCTCTCCCCCCTCCTCCCCCACCGCCGCCGCCGCGCGCTCTTCGAGGGACCACCTCTTCTCTTGCTTTCTTCGGCCTCGGCGCTATCACTCTTGTCGTTTTTTTCTCGCTTGTGCGGCCACTAACGCACGCGTGCTTCGTCACCTGCGAGAGCGGTGCCAAACTGCTTTCCCTCCCTCCCTCCTCCCTACACGCACGCACACATCGGCGCACACACACACTCGAATCTTCAGTCCGCGCTTGGACGAAGACCTTGAACCGACCTTTAAACAGAGAGCCTCCTCACACACACACACACACGCACACATCCCCCCCCCCAACCTCCTCTCGCTCTCATCACAGCGTCGTTCTTCCCTCGTATTCTCGCAACAACCAAGGCGAGTGCGCACATCCGCGAACTCCTCGGCAGCATAGAGGAAAGGAGAACGGTGAGAGGATGGTGGCACTCACGGGCAAATGACAGGTATAGAGGAGAGGGGCCACGACCCCACCACCACCATCACCGCAGCAGCAGCACGAGAGGGGCACACGCATGCACGGCGACTCACATACCCGGCACACACGCACACAGGTGAAGGGCAAGTGCCCTGTAGCGGAGGCTGTCGGCGAACAATCCCACATTCATCGTCTCCTACGCCCCCCCCCCTCTTCTGTCGTTTCCCTTGCAGCGGCTCGGTGGGGGCCTTTCTTACAACCGAAGCCCTACAGTCCCACGCCACCGCTGCCCGCCCACACCCACCCTTCGTGCTCGGTACTGGTGATCTCAACTCCTGCTGCTGCTGTCGCTGCCGCTGCTATCAAGCTAACCGCTTCATTTGTTTCTTGCTTCCGCCTCGTTCACACAAGCACAGAGGCATACTCACATCAGCAGCAGCGCCTACCCTGCTTGCTGGGGGGAGGCCCCAGACACATACGCCCTCGCGCGTGCGTGCGCCTCCTTCGGTGCTGTTGCTGTTTTCGAAGAGAGGTATGCAGATGTCTGTGTGTGTGTGCGTGTGTCTCTACGTGTGTGCGTACGCGGGGAAAGGGGCAGCGGCGCACAATATGAACCCACCCCATGAAGATGGACGCCAACCACCGAAACATACAGCAAGCAGAAGGCAAGAAAGGAAGAGGCACGTACACCGCGCACGTCTTTCGAAGGTTCACCTCTCTGTCTCCCGTTCCTGCCCCCCCCCCCATGATTGAGCTAGGCGGCACACCTGCGTCGGTGGCTGTGCCCTCCGCCCCCTCCTCTTACTGTCCTCCTCCTCTTGGCGATGCCTTCGACTCTTCTCCTCCCTCTTCCTCTCCTTCACTTCCTCTTGGTTGGCGCACGTCCCCGCACCCCACCCCGCTCATCCACCCACACGCACACGCATGCGCGCGTGCACGTGTATGTACGTATAGTAGGCGCGAAAAGAGTCGGCTTTCTTTAGCAAAGCAGGAGAGAAACAGCAGCAGCGGTACTCCTCCCTCGCGTATCTCCAAGTTTCCGCCTGTGATTGTGAGCTGCCGTACGTGTTTCGCGCGCGCGCGTGTGTGTGTGTGTGCCTCCCTTCATTCATACCATAAGTGGAACCCACCCCCGCTCATGTTCCGCCGTGTAGTCGCTCCGGCGCCGGTGGCGGCCACCGCAGCCTGCGCTGGGCAGGCTCGCAGCATCTACGAGTACAAGTTCGGTCAGACCCCCCTCACCCAACCGTTTGGCGGAACCTCTCGCCTGCCGCCTGGCCCCTCGTCGAAGCCTGCCCCGGTTGCTGCCGGGAAGGTGGAGATCACGAAGCTGCACAACGGCGCGCGCGTCATCACGCACAACCTCGGTGGACCGTCGGTGTCCGTTGGTGCCTACATACTCGCCGGCCCCGCCTACGACCCACCGAGCGCGCCGGGCACGGGAGCCATGATGCACCTTGCCCTGACGACGAGCAACTACAATAATTCGCTGTTCCAGCTTGACCGCAACATTCGCAGTGTCGGCGCCGCCCAGTCGCACTTCGAGAAGCACAAGCACTACATCGGCATTCGCATCGACGCCCGCGCCGACAAGTGGAAGAGCGCCGCGCCGACGTCATCGCTTTCACAGCGGCGGCAGCTGCAGAACCAGAAGCAAGCGGAGCAGCAGTTCTCGTTGAATCTGGTGCAGGACAACATCTTTACCTGCATCGCCGCGCCCCGCTTCCACGAGCCGGATGTGGAGCGCTTCCGTGACACCATTGACAACCAGGTCGAGGAGCTCCGCTGGCAATGCCCAGCCGAGTACGCGAAGCAGATGCTGGAGACGGTCGCCTTCTACCGTGAGCCGCTCGGCAACCCTCGCTTCGTGCCGGCGATGAGCAACGGCATCATTTCGAGCAGCGTACTGCTGGAGCAGTACAGCCGCTACGTCGTGCCGTCGCGCGTCGTCGTCTCCGGCGTCAACGTCGATCACGCCGCGCTGATTGCCGAGTACGAGAACACCCCGTTCCCACACTCCGCCTCCGCACCGCACCACGCCCGCGCGCAGCCGTGCGCGGTGAACTGGAAGGATGAGGCCGCTCAGTACACCGGGGGCGAGCGCCACGACCACGAGGACCGCCCCAAGGTAATGGGAACGAAGCCGGACATGGACCCGGAGTCCATCATCGCCGTCGGCTGGCTCGCGTACGGCAAAGACAGGAAGATGACGAAGGACCACGCCGCCTCGATGGTCGTGGGGGCGCTGATGGACATCGGGTTCAGCGGCCGCATGCGCTGCGGCGCCCCGGATGAAATGCACGAGCACACGGGCCTGCGCGCCTTCTACAGCCCCTACCAAACGGCTGGCCTGATCGGCTTCACGGCGAAGGCAGAGCCGCAGGCAGCGGTGCGCATGGTGACGGACGCTGTGAGGATGGTGCAAGCAAACAAGGCCTCTGTCGCGGACTCGATGCTGTCCGTGGCGAAAAAAATGGCGAGAACGCAGTTCATGGTGCAGAATGTCGACACCATTCGCGACTACTGCGACTACCTTGGCACCTGCCTCGCCGTGGATAGCGATTCGACCCTAGCCACATCGGTCGAAGAGGTTGTCGACGCCATCAACTCTGTCAACGCGGTGGATGTGAAGCGGGTGTACGAGACGATGTTCTCGAACAAGACCAGCCTGTACGGCCACGGCGAGATGCTCGGCTTCCCTTCCATGCGCCAGATGGGTCTGTAGGCACACCGAAAAGCGAAACGAACGAGCGTATGGGAAGCTTAGAGTACGCGCGTCAGGCGCCTCCGGGTGAAGGAGTGCAGGATCGATCCTGTGTTGCCGTGTGTATGTTTGGGTGTGTCGGTGTGTCGAGGTTGTGGTTGGCGGTGGTAGTGGTGGCATCCGATGCTCTGCCCACACCCTCCCTCTCTCCCTCGGTCGGGGATGAAAACGCGCGCTGCCGCGGCCTCGTTCTAAGTGTGTTAGTCTCGTATATACATATATGTGTGTGCCTTTCTCTTACGACTTAGGTGATAGTACTTCATTAACCTCCCTCCCTCCCACCTCGCCCCACCCCCACCCACCCCTCAGCGCTACATATGGGGAGGGGGGCTCCCCTCGTGTGCCGCGGCGATTGGCTGTGCTGTAGCAGCGTACTCCGCTTGCCACTCCGACGAAGAAACAAAAACAACAACGAGAGAAACGAATAAGGATGAGGCTCTTGAAAGGGAAGACAGCGCGGTATAGGGGTGGGTGGTAGTGGGTAGGTGGTTGGTGGGGGAGCATGGTGACGTGGGAGGGGCTCATGATCAACAAAACAGGTTTCGCTCTTAGTGAAGTCCTTGCGTCACGCCTCTCCCCGGCCTCCCTTCACGTGCGCGGGGGAGTGCTGAGGTATGTGTGGAGGGGGCGGTTCACAGATGGCGAAGGAAAATTAGGCTGGCTAAGCGCGTGGCCCATAGTGCAAGGAAACATGAACAATGTAGCAAAAGCGTAACGAGCAAGTGCAGCAACGCAAGTCAGAACAAAAGCGAAACGCAGCAGTCGCTTCTTAGCGGAAAAACATCGAGGAGAGAGTGCCAGGGGGAGGGGTGGGGGGCTGCGTGCGCACACGCGCGCACGTACTGTGTGTGTGTGTGTGTGTGTGTGTGTTTGGGTAAGTTGGAGTTCGCTTGACACGCTGAAGCGTGTGGCAAGCAAATATTGGCGCGTCTCTCTGTCTTTCGCGCCCGCGTTCGTGGTGGTGAACAAGGAAGGACGATATCGGCACGCCTATACATGGGCATGCTCATACGCCGTCCACGTTATGTTTTTTTTTTTAGACTGGCGCACGCGCCCGTTGCGCTGTCCCCATCGCCTCCCTGTCGCTCTTTGTGGTGCGGCGGTTTCGCGCGTGACTCCCCTCATTGCCTTCCTCAATATTACCCGCTCTCCCTTCCTCTCGCATGACTGCAACGCGGCACACATGCAGGCACGCCCTGGCACGCGCGTGCGCATACACGTCAACGAGTACGAACTAAAAGAGACGCAGCCGCACCCCGCCCACAAGCACCTTAGCGCACTGTGCGCTCCTCACTCAACGCTCGTGCACTGTGCAACCATGGCACAGCCGTCCGGTGAAGAGGCGATCACTAGCAAGAGCTTCTCGGGCACGGCCAAGGGAGCCACGCCACACGAGACCATCTCCATCGCGTTTACGCACTCGCAGTACGCCACGCCGTGCCATGATCACACGGTCCCCGGTAGCACGCCAGGTCACCGTCTGCGTCGACTGGGGCGGCGGCATCAGCCAGCCGACATCCTGCACAACCACCTGAGCCACGCGCTGGTGGCGCACAGCGGCGTCGTCACGACGGCAAAGAGTGGCGGCGGCTACTATCACCACCACTGCAGTGATCCCTGGGAGGGCACCGCCGATCACCCGGCCCCGCCAGGCGGCAACTGTGTGCTGCACACAAAGAACGGTGGCAAGCGGCACTTTGACGAGCCCACGGGCCTCTTCAGCGAGCCGGTGTGGCATCCGTCGAGGCGCGTGATTCTGCCGCCGCAGGTGCACGCGCGGCCGCCAGCGACGCAGCGGCGCGGGCGCGGTGTGTACAACACCACCGACGGCTGGATCCACCCAGACGCCGAGGCGGCGCAGGTTCGGCGCGAGGAGGAGGCAGTGCGGCAGCACTCACGCGGTGGCAAGGCGCAGGTGGCAAGGCCACCTGATCACACGCTGGAGGAGCTGAGCATGTGGGTCAGGACGGGAAAAGGTAGTGGCGTCGGTGCTGCCGGGCCGTCTTCCGAAGCGCAAGAGGCAGCTCCCGCAGCGGCCACGGCGGCAGCTAACGGCCGCGAAAGGAAGCGGCACCTGCTGCCCCACCACAAGACGAACACGTCCATGGTTTCAGCGGTAGCACCGCTCACAGGGCCGCCCCCGCCGAAAGTCCTCGCCGACTACAATGACAGCCAGGTGCTGCCCGCCATCGGTCAGGGGGTGGCGATGCAACGCTGCACGGCGGCGGAGGCAGACGCCTTAGCACAGCGCCAACGCGAGAAGCGCGTGCAGCACTTGCTGCAGACCATGAGGGCGGCGGCTGCCGAGTCAGAGACGCGAGCAGCAGACATTCAAGCGGTGCGAGAGTTGCCGAGCTGGTAGCACAGAGCCAAAGGGCAAGAAGCCGCGAGTGTGGGGGCACCCCTCTCAGCTGCTCACAAGGAGCTGCATTTTCGGCAATGAGCAAGAACGCCGGCGTTTGTTCACACCGCATCCCGCCGTCAACCGCGCTCCCCGGCTTTGCCCCCCCCCCCCGCTGCCCTGCTGCGTGGTTGCCTACCGATGTCGGTCTTTTTAGCGGCCGCGCCGCTTCAGCTCACCTCCTCGTCTCACGAGCCCGCACGTGAACTCTCTTGGTTTGTGTGTTTCGTCATTCTTTCTTGGCCACCCTTCGTGGCTGGTGGTCTCTTTCCCTCCCACCCTCCCTCTCTTACGGGTCTGTGCGGTGTGTGGGAGGGGATGCTTGTCCTCGTACCGTTGTGCTCCCCCCTGACTCGCAGAGGCACGCATGCACAACCGCGCGTGCGCACTGGCAGAGAACCAGAGACGCTCGAACATTCCCGCGCGCTTGCCTTTTCATTGTCGCCGTTTTCGTTTCGTGTCCCCGTCGATCACGCGATGCATGTACACTTGGTCGGCGCTGATGTACCGCCCGCAGCCCAAAGTGCGGTGCCGCAGAAGACGCGAACGAAAGAGGAAAGGGCCACGCACACGCACCCTCACGGCGTTAGACACCGTGGGGTAGTGGGGTGGGAGGAGGGAGGGCTGAGGGGGCAGGGCAGAAGTATCCACGATACAGTGCCTCATGCTGTCATCGCTTTCCATCGCCCCCCCTCCCTCATCCTCTGCATCAGTCCATCCACGCGCACGCACGCACCCTTCCTCTGCGAAGCGGCCACTGCAAATCGCAGAAACCTGTACGAGCCACACAAGGGAAAAGAGCGAGGCCCTGTTGCGTGTGAGTGTGCCTGTGTGCTTGCTAACACGTAATACCGTGTCGCGGGCATTGATTGCGCATCGCCTCCACCGTCCATCGTCCGGTCGCTCTTCACCTCCTCCCGCCTGTTGTCTCTCTTTTTTTCTGTGCGTCGGCACCGCCTACCCCACCCACCCGCCCGCGAACCCTCGAACAGAAACACACCATCGCAGTAAAGCGCCGCGGACACCCACCGTGGGACGTATTGAGAAGCTAGCGAGCGTGACAGCGGGCAAGAAAGCGACGGCCGCCATTCGACCCCTCCGCTCCACGGTCATCACGATTACCAGGAACTGGCGCAACGGTCCCTTCTCTATTACTCCGTATTCTCACCCTAAAGGATAGACGCAGGCAGCTGTTCTTGCGCTAGCAATATCAAGTACTAGAAACGCCGTCAGTGCTTCAGTGCAACAGCGACGATGAGCTCTGATGACGGTCTCCGCGAAACCGAGGAAGTAGCGGTGCCGCCCGATGTAGATAATGGCGTCGATGTCGATGCCGCGCCAGCTGAGGAGACGCAGGCCGCGGAAGAGCAGGAGCCTGCTGGCGCCGATACCTACGCCGCGCCAGCTGGGGA